>NW_028244321.1:1600000-1647500 GCF_964263255.1 Lissotriton vulgaris | reverse complement strand
AATGAGATTAATGGCGCCTAAATAGAGCACGTAAAGGAACAGTTACAAATCTAAGAAAAGGGAAAGAAAAGACTAGGAAAAAACACAGAAAGAGCTTGTAGATGAAATTCTCTTCCAGGAACAGCAGGTTAAGAGAAATTACACAGGGAGCAGTTAAGCTTGTAACACGGGGGAGAATAGAAAAGAAAATGCAGTTTTATGAAGTGTGTATGCCTAATCCAGCTAGCACTTTTATTTTATTTCTCTATTTGCTTCTTTTATTGGTAAAGTAAGTTTCAAGTGCATGCACAGGTATGACCGAGAGAGCCAGGGTATAATAATTTGTAGCGTTTGCACCAGCGCTAATGAAGGACGAGAGTTATAGCAAAGATATGAAAGGGGGAGCGATAATAAATATGTGATATGGCAATAGTGACACCAAAATAAGCCACCTATTTATAAAACTGACATGGGAGAAATACTAAAGGTTAACTTCTGAAATTGTAGCCGATGTTAAAAAGATTCTCGTTGTCGGCAGGATTCGAACCTGCGCGGGGAGACCCCAATGGATTTCTAGTCCATCGCCTTAACCACTCGGCCACAACAACTGACTGTCAGGCGTGTGCACATAATCTGTATGCAAGTTTTCAAGGTGTCCCACAGCAAATTCCTGATATTCTGCAATGCACTTTTTAAAAATAATGTTTTTTTAAGCAGGCACTTTCTCTCCTAAAAACAAAAATTGCATGCGTATATCTCTAGTTTGGAATACCATAGGCTTGCATGCATACTCTCATGGGTCACTCAAGTTTTTTGGACCCTATTGCACTCTGTTTTCGTGCTGCTTTTAGTATATGGCCCATATTACAGAAGTCTACCATCTTTGAGTATTTGAGGCTCCTTTGTAAGTGCTTTATATTTTTTCCTTGAAGAGCTATATAATAAAGGGGTCCGGGAAGGATTGCATTTATGGAAGATAAAAGAAGGCCCACTTGTCTCACCAAATGCTGTAGAGAAACCTGATGTTTTACTCATGTTATCCTTAGTTCGTTTTTGTTAGACCTTGCATTCTTAAGGTGGTCCCAACCCCACCTTATTGCTTTTCACCTCCGCATTTTGCTGTATCTTTTTGTTGGCCTTAGGACTCTGATCACTTTATCGCTACTAATCAGTGCTGAAGTGCACGTGCTTCTTCCCTAATCATGTGTATAATTGGAGTATACCTGACTGACAGATTTAATTTACTTGAAAGCCCCTTGTAAAGTGGTATACCATATACCCAGGGACTGATTGTGCCGCCCAAAGAAATAGCATTTCAAACCTGTCTCAAGCCTGCTACTGCAGTGCCTGTGCTGCAGTGTACTGCCACTTCGACTTGGCATTTAAAACTACTTGCCAAGCCTTAAACTCCAATTTTATTACATATCAGTAACCCCTAAGGTAGGCCCTAAGTAGTCCTAGGGGCATCATGCTATGTAAGTAAAAGGTAAGACATGTACTGTGGTAGTTTGTATGTCCTAGTAGTATCAACCAGTCTATTACATTTTTCACTACTGTGAGGTCTGCCCCTCTCATAGGTTAGCATTGGGTATTCCCTTATACTTTTTGGGGGGTAATTCCATATCAGAGAGGAGAAGCTTTATTTATTTATTAATAAATCCTATCTACTGGTGAGGTTGGATTTAATCTTACTGTTGTATAAATGCCATTTTTAGAGAGTGAGCATTTCTCTGCACTTACTGCTCTATTTGCATGAAAACCTGTCTTCAATTGACGTCTGGATTGGGCTGCGAGACAGCTACAAATGTGCATTCCCTGTAGACAGCCACAACACAGGTCACTCAACTGCAACTGCATTCATCTGCATTCTGATTGGCCTGGGAGAGAGCTCCGCTACCCTTACCGCAAATATGTTCAAGAACGATAATTTATGTCAGTAAGTACAGTATACCTACATCTTATAATCATGTGTGTTTAAATAATTTGTCGTTAGATCGTTTAAATATTGAAAAGGATCTGTTTTTAATAGACATTTTACAAAAACAACTGGTACATTTGGGAATTCTGTAAAGGAAAAACCCAACTGCTGTGACATTGCCAACCACAATGCCGTGCCTCGGATTCGAACCGAGGTTGCTGCGGCCACAACGCAGAGTACTAACCACTATATGATCACGGCGAGCTACTTGGGCTCAATAACGTACAGTGACATGAAGAAATTATAATTCGGAACACTCAGGGCTATTCCTGTGATAGGCTGAATGTGTTCATTGCTTCCTCATTCCTTATACAAAGGCTTTATCTCCTCAGTGGTTGATAGGCTGAAACTGTTTCTTGGCCGCCTGCTTGTGAACTGACAGGAGTCAAAGATCGCACATACACTGGTGGGCCTGTGATGGGACACCAATGCAGAGAAACACATCTGGCGCAGATATTCTATTCTGTTTATTAGACCTGCATCTCCCCTGTACCTCCTTAAGCCATCTGTATGTGAAGCAAGAAAGAGTTAAGGAACGGTCCATCTACACTTTTATTGGGAGGATGCTGCCGTGAGCTCCTCCCAGCTAATCACACAAACAGCAGTAAAGCAAGATAACTACACAGTTAGGGGGGACTGCATGGTTAGGTTTCTGAGGAATTATTGAAACTGACCTCAGTGACCCATAATCAGAGCTGTGGCTAATGACTGCATGCCTAATTATGATGAAGCAAGCACCATGGCTCGTAGGGGACCCACAACACACTTTTCTTAGCTCATTGAATTAAAGTATAAACTTCTGCCATGTGTGAGTGGTAAAGGCTTGTTAATTTTGTTGCTTTTCAAATTCACGTCTGACAACAAGACAAAGGAACATTGGGGCATCAGACGCTTTGGAAAGTAGCCACCAACCGCAGAGAAAGAGAGAAAGAGGGAAAAGACAGTATGAGGTGTGGAGAAAACAGCAGCAGGTACAAGGAGCTCAAATGAGATTAATGGCGCCTAAATAGAGCACGTAAAGGAACAGTTACAAATCTAAGAAAAGGGAAAGAAAAGACTAGGAAAAAACACAGAAGGAGCTTGTAGATGAAATTCTCTTCCAGGAACAGCAGGTTAAGAGAAATTACACAGGGAGCAGTTAAGCTTGTAACACTGGGGAGAATAGAAAAGAAAATGCAGTTTTATGAAGTGTGTTTGCCTAATCCAGCTAGCACTTTTATTTTATTTCTCTATTTGCTTCTTTTATTGGTGAAAGTAAGTTTCAAGTGCATGCACAGGTATGACCGAGAGAGCCAGGGTATAATAATTTGAAGCGTTTGCACCAGCGCTAATGAAGGACGAGAGTTATAGCAAAGATATTAAAGGGGGAGCGATAATAAATATGTGATATGGCAATAGTGACACCAAAATAAGCCACCTATTTATAAAACTGACATGGAAGAAATACTAAAGGTTAACTTCTGAAATTGTAGCCAATGTTAAAAAGATTCTTGTTGTCTGCAGGATTCGACCCTGCGCGGGGAGACCCCAATGGATTTCTAGTCCATCGCCTTAACCACTCGGCCTCAACAACTGACTGTAAGGCGTGTGCACATAATCTGTATGCAAGTTTTCAAGGTGTCCCACAGCAAATTCCTGATATTCTGCAATGCACTTTTTAAAAATAATGTTTTTTTCAGCAGGCACATTCTCTCCTAAAAACAAAAATTGCATGCGTATATCTCTAGTTTGGAATACCATAGGCTTGCATGCATACTCTCATGGGTCACTCAAGTTTTTTGGACCCTATTGCACTCTGTTTTCGTGCTACTTTTAGTATATGGCCCATATTACAGAAGTCTACCATCTTTGACTATTTGAGGCTCCTTTGTAAGTGCTTTATATTTTTTCCTTGAAGAGCTATATAATAAAGGGGTCCGGGAAAGATTGCATTTATGGAAGATAAAAGAAGGCCCACTTGTCTCACCAAATGCTGTAGAGAAAGCTGATGTTTTACTCATGTTATCCTTAGTTCGTTTTTGTTAGACCTTGCATTCTTAAGGTGGTCCCAACCCCACCTTATTGCTTTTCACCTCCGCATTTTGCTGTATCTTTTTGTTGGCCTTAGGACTCTGATCACTTTATCGCTGCTAATCAGTGCTGAAGTGCACGTGCTTCTTCCATAATCATGTGTATAATTGGAGTATACCTGACTGACAGATTTAATTTACTTGAAAGCCCCTTGTAAAGTGGTATACCTTATACCCAGGGACTGATTGTGCCGCCCAAAGAAATAGCATTTCAAACCTGTCTCAAGCCTGCTACTGCAGTGCCTGTGCTGCAGTGTACTGCCACTTCGACTTGGCATTTAAAACTACTTGCCAAGCCTTAAACTTCAATTTTATTACATATCAGTAACCCCTAAGGTAGGCCCTAGGTAGTCCTAGGGGCATCATGCTATGTAAGTAAAAGGTAAGACATGTACTGTGGTAGTTTGTATGTCCTAGTAGTATCAACCAGTCTATTACATTTTTCACTACTGTGAGGTCTGCCCCTCTCATAGGTTAGCATTGGGTATTCCCTTATACTTTTTGGGGGGTAATTCCATATCAGAGAGGAGAAGCTTTATTTATTTATTGATCAATCCTATCTACTGGTGAGGCTGGATTTAATCTTACTATTGTATAAATGCCATTTTTAGAGAGTGAGCATTTCTCTGCACTTACTGCTCTATTTGCATGAAAACCTGTCTTCAATTGACGTCTGGATTGGGCTGCGAGACAGCTACATATGTGCAGTCCCTGTAGACAGCCACAACACAGGTCACTCAACTGCAACTGCATTCATCTGCATTCTGATTGGCCTGGGGGAGAGCTCCGCTCCCCTTACCGCAAATATGTTCAAGAACGATAATTTATGTCAGTATGTACAGTATACCTACATCTTATAATCATGTGTGTTTAAATAATTTGTCGTTAGATCATTTAAATATTGAAAAGGATCTGTTTTTAATAGACATTTTACAAAAACAACTGGTACATTTGGGAATTCTGTAAAGGAAAAACCCAACTGCTGTGACATTGCCAACCACAATGCCGTGACTCGGATTCGAACCGAGGTTGCTGCGGCCACAACGCAGAGTACTAACCACTATACGATCACGGCGAGCTACTTGGTCTCAATAACGTACAGTGACATGAAGAAATTATAATTCAGAACACTCAGGGCTACTCCTGTGATAGGCTGAATGTGTTCATTGCTTCCTCATTCCTTATACAAAGGCTATATCTCCTCATTGGTTGATAGGCTGAAACCGTTTCCTGGCCGCCTGCTTGTGAACTGGCAGGAGTCAAAGATCACACATACACTGGTGGGCCTGTGATGTGACACCAATGCAGAGAAACACACCTGGCGCATATATTCTATTCTGTTTATTAGACCTGCATCTCCCCTGTACCTCCTCAAGCCATCTGTATTTGAAGCAAGAAAGAGTTAAGGAACGGTCCATCTACACTTTCATTGGGAGGATGCTGCCGTGAGGTCTTCCCAGCTAATCACACAAACAGCAGTAAAGCAAGGTAACTACACAGTTAGGGGGGACTGCATGGTTAGGTTTTTGAGGAATTATTGAAACTGACCTCAGTGACCCATAATCAGAGCTGTGGCTTATGACTGCATGCCTAATTATGATGAAGCAAGCACCATGGCTCGTAGGGGCCCCACAACACACTTTTCTTAGCTCATTGAATTAAAGTATAAACTTCTGCCATGTGTGAGTGGTAAAGGCTTGTTAATTTTGTTGCTTTTCAAATTCACGTCTGACAACAAGACAAAGGAACATTGGGGCATCAGACGCTTTGGAAAGTAGCCACCAACCGCAGAGAAAGAGAGAAAGAGGGTAAAGGCAGTATAAGGTGTGGAGAAAACAGCAGCAGGTACATGGAGCTCAAATGAGATTAATGGCGCCTAAATAGAGCACGTAAAGGAACAGTTACAAATCTAAGAAAAGGGAAAGAAAAGACTAGGAAACACACAGAAAGAGGTTGTAGATGAAATTCTCTTCCAGGAACAGCAGGTTAAGAGAAATTACACAGGGAGCAGTTAAGCTTGTAACATGGGGGAGAATAGAAAAGAAAATGCAGTTTTATGAAGTGTGTTTGCCTAATCCAGCTAGCACTTTTATTTTATTTCTCTATTTGCTTCTTTTATTGGTAAAGTAAGTTTCAAGTGCATGCACAGGTATGACCGAGAGAGCCAGGGTATAATAGTTTGAAGCGTTTGCACCAGCGCTAATGAAGGACGAGAGTTATAGCAAAGATATGAAAGGGGAAGCGATAATAAATATGTGATATGGCAATAGTGACACCAAAATAAGCCACCTATTTATAAAACTGACATGGAAGAAATACTAAAGGTTAACTTCTGAAATTGTAGCCGATGTTAAAAAGAATCTCGTTGTTAGCAGGATTCGAGCCTGCGCGGGAAGACCCCAATGGATTTCTAGTCCATCGCCTTAACCACTCGGCCACAACAACTAACTGTAAGGCGAGTGCACATAATCTATATGCAAGTTTTCAAGGTGTCCCACAGCAAATTCCTGATATTCTGCAATGCACTTTTTAAAAATAATGTTTTTTTCAGCAGGCACATTCTCTCCTAAAAACAAAAATTGCATGCGTATATCTCTAGTTTGGAATACCATAGGCTTGCATGCATACTCTCATGGGTCACTCAAGTTTATTGGACCCTATTGCACTCTGTTTTCGTGCTGCTTTTAGTATATGGCCCATATTACAGAAGTCTACCATCTTTGACTATTTGAGGCTCCTTTGTAAGTGCTTTATATTTTTTCCTTGAAGAGCTATATAATAAAGGGGTCCGGGAAAGATTGCATTTATGGAAGATAAAAGAAGGCCCACTTGTCTCACCAAATGCTGTAGAGAAACCTGATGTTTTACTCATGTTATCCTTAGTTCGTTTTTGTTAGACCTTGCATTCTTAAGGTGGTCCCAACCCCACCTTTTTGCTTTTCACCTCCGCATTTTGCTGTATCTTTTTGTTGGCCTTAGGACTCTGATCAATTTATCGCTACTAATCAGTGCTGAAGTGCACGTGCTTCTTCCCTAATCATGTGTATAATTGGAGTATACCTGACTGACAGATTTAATTTACTTGAAAGCCCCTTGTAAAGTGGTATACCATATACCCAGGGACTGATTGTGCCACCCAAAGAAATAGCATTTCAAACCTGTCTCAAGCCTGCTACTGCAGTGCCTGTGCTGCAGTGTACTGCCACTTCGACTTGGCATTTAAAACTACTTGCCAAGCCTTAAACTCCAATTTTATTACATATCAGTAACCCCTAAGGTAGGCCCTAGGTAGTCCTAGGGGCATCATGCTATGTAAGTAAAAGGTAAGACATGTACTGTGGTAGTTTGTATGTCCTAGTAGTATCAAACAGTCTATTACATTTTTCACTACTGTGAGGTCTGCCCCTCTCATAGGTTAGCATTGGGTATTCCCTTATACTTTTTGGGGGGTAATTCCATATCAGAGAGGAGAAGCTTTATTTATTTATTGATAAATCCTATCTACGGGTGAGGTTGGATTTAATCTTACTATTGTATAAATGCCATTTTTAGAGAGTGAGCATTTCTCTGCACTTACTGCTCTATTTGCATGAAAACCTGTCTTCAATTGACGTCTGGATTGGGCTGCGAGACAGCCACATATGTGCATTCCCTGTAGACAGCCACAACACAGGTCACTCAACTGCAACTGCATTCATCTGCATTCTGATTGGCCTGGGGGAGAGCTCCGCTCCCCTTACCGCAAATATGTTCAAGAACGATAATTTATGTCAGTAAGTACAGTATACCTACATCTTATAATCATGTGTGTTTAAATAATTTGTCGTTAGATCGTTTAAATATTGAAAAGGATCTGTTTTTAATAGACATTTTACAAAAACAACTGGTACATTTGGGAAATCTGTAAAGGAAAAACCCAACTGCCGTGACATTGCCAACCACAATGCCGTGACTCGGATTCGAACCGAGGTTGCTGCGGCCACAACGCAGAGTACTAACCACTATACGATCAGGGCGAGCTACTTGGGCTCAATAACGTACAGTGACATGAAGAGATTATAATTCGGAACACTCAGGGCTACTCCTGTGATAGGCTGAATGTGTTCATTGCTTCCTCATTCCTTATACAAAGGCTTTATCTCCTCAGTGGTTGATAGGCTGAAACCGTTTCCTGGCTGCCTGCTTGTGAACTGGCAGGAGTCAAAGATCACACATACACTGGTGGGCCTGTGATGGGACACCAATGCAGAGAAACACACCTGGCGCAGATATTCTATTCTGTTAATTAGACCTGCATCTCCCCTGTACCTCCTCAAGCCATCTGTATGTGAAGCAAGAAAGAGTTAAGGAACGGTCCATCTACACTTTTATTGGGAGGATGCTGCCGTGAGCACCTCCCAGCTAATCACACAAACAGCAGTAAAGCAAGATAACTACACAGTTAGGGGGGACTGCATGGTTAGGTTTTTGAGGAATTATTGAAACTGACCTCAGTGACCCATAATCAGAGCTGTGGCTAATGACTGCATGCCTAATTATGATGAAGCAAGCACCATGGCTCGTAGTGGCCCCACAACACACTTTTCTTAGCTCATTGAATTAAAGTATAAACTTCTGCCATGTGTGAGTTGTAAAGGCTTGTTAATTGTGTTGCTTTTCAAATTCACGTCTGATAACAAGACGAAGGAACATTGGGGCATCAGACGCTTTGGAAAGTAGCCACCAACCGCAGAGAAAGAGAGAAAGAGGGAAAAGACAGTATGAGGTGTGGAGAAAACAGCAGCAGGTACAAAGAGCTCAAATGAGATTAATGGCGCCTAAATAGAGCACGTAAAGGAACAGTTACAAATCTAAGAAAAGGGAAAGAAAAGACTAGGAAAAAACACAGAAAGAGCTTGTAGATGAAATTCTCTTCCAGGAACAGCAGGTTAAGAAAAATTACACAGGGAGCAGTTAAGCTTGTAACACGGGGGAGAATAGAAAAGAAAATGCAGTTTTATGAAGTGTGTTTGCCTAATCCAGCTAGCACTTTTATTTTATTTCTCTAATTGCTTCTTTTATTGGTAAAGTAAGTTTCAAGTGCATGCACAGGTATGACCGAGAAAGCCAGGGTATAATAATTTGAAGCGTTTGCACCAGCGCTAATGAAGGACGAGAGTTATAGCAAAAATATGAAAGGGGGAGCGATAATAAATATGTGATATGGCAATAGTGACACCAAAATAAGCCACCTATTTATAAAACTGACATGGAAGAAATACTAAAGGTTAACTTCTGAAATTGTAGCCGATGTTAAAAGATTCTCGTTGTCAGCAGGATTCGAACCTGCGCGGGGAGACCCCAATGGATTTCTAGTCCATCGCCTTAACCACTCGGCCACAACAACTGACTGTAAGGTGAGTGCACATAATCTGCATGCAAGTTTTCAAGGTGTCCCACAGCGAATTCCTGATATTCTGCAATGCACTTTTTAAAAATAATGTTTTTTTCAGCAGGCACATTCTCTCCTAAAAACAAAAATTGCATGCGTATATCTCTAGTTTGGAATACCATAGGCTTGCATGCATACTCTCATGGGTCACTCAAGTTTTTAGACCCTATTGCACTCTGTTTTCGTGCTGCTTTTAGTATATGGCCCATATTACAGACGTCTACCATCTTTGAGTATTTGAGGCTCCTTTGTAAGTGCTTTATATTTTTTCCTTGAAGAGCTATATAATAAAGGGGTCCGGGAAAGATTGCATTTATGGAAGATAAAAGAAGGCCCACTTGTCTCACCAAATGCTGTAGAGAAACCTGATGTTTTACTCATGTTATCCTTAGTTCGTTTTTGTTAGACCTTGCATTCTTAAGGTGGTCCCAACCCCACCTTATTGCCTTTCACCTCCGCATTTTGCTGTATCTTTTTATTGGCCTTAGGACTCTGATCACTTTATCGCTACTAATTAGTGCTGAAGTGCACGTGCTTCTTCCCTAATCATGTGTATAATTGGAGTATACCTGACTGACAGATTTAATTTACTTGAAAGCCCCTTGTAAAGTGGTATACCATATACCCAGGGACTGATTGTGCTGCCCAAAGAAATAGCATTTCAAACCTGTCTCAAGCCTGCTACTGCAGTGCCTGTGCTGCAGTGTACTGCCACTTCAACTTGGCATTTAAAACTACTTGCCAAGCCTTAAACTCCAATTTTATTACATATCAGTAACCCCTAAGGTAGGCCCTAAGTAGTCCTAGGGGCATCATGCTATGCAAGTAAAAGGTAAGACATGTACTGTGGTAGTTTGTATGTCCTAGTAGTATCAAACAGTCTATTACATTGTTTACTACTGTGAGGTCTGCCCCTCTCATAGGTTAGCATTGGGTATTCCCTTAAACTTTTTTGGGGGTAATTCCATATCAGAGAGGAGAAGCTTTATTTATTTATTGATAAATCCTATCTACTGGTGAGGTTGGATTTAATCTTACTATTGTATAAATGCCATTTCTAGAGAGTGAGCATTTCTCTGCACTTACTGCTCTATTTGCATGAAAACCTGTCTTCATTGACGTCTGGATTGGGCTGCGAGACAGCTACATATGTGCATTTCCTGTAGACAGCCACAACACAGGTCACTCAACTGCAACTGCATTCATCTGCTTTCTGATTGGCCGGGGGGAATGCTCCGCTCCCCTTACCGCAAATATGTTCAAGAACGATAATTTATGTCAGTAAGTACAGTATACCTACATCTTATAATCATGTGTGTTTAAATAATTTGTCATTAGATTGTTTAAATATTGAAAAGGATCTGTTTTAATAGACATTTCACAAAAACAACTGGTACATTTGGGAATTCTGTAAAGGAAAAACCCAACTGCCGTGACATTGCCAACCACAATGCCATGACTCGGATTCGAACCGAGGTTGCTGTGGCCACTAATCAAAGTACTAACCACTATACGATCACGGCAAGCTACTTAGGCTCAATAACATACTGTGACATGAAGAAATTATAATTCAGAACACTCAGGGCTACTCCTGTGATAGGCTGAATGTGTTCATCGCTTCCTCATTCCTTATACAAAGGCTTTATCTCCTCAGTGGTTGATAGGCTGAAACCGTTTCCTGGCCGCCTGCTTGTGAACTGGCAGGAGTCAAAGATCACACATACACTGGTGGGCCTGTGATGGGACACCAATGCAGAGAAACACACCTGGCGCAGAAATTCTATTCTGTTTATTAGACCTGCATCTCCCCTGTACCTCCTCAAGCCATCTGTATGTGAAGCAAGAAAGAGTTAAGGAACGGTCCATCTAATCTTTTATTGGGAGGATGCCGCCGTGAGCTCCTCCCAGCTAATCACACAAACAGCAGTAAAGCAAGATAACTACACAGATAGGGGGGACTGCATGGTTAGGTTTTTGAGGAATTATTGAAACTGACCTCAGTGACCCATAATCAGAGCTGTGGCTAATGACTGTATGCCTAATTATGATGAAGCAAGCACCATTGCTCGTAGGGGCCCCACAACACACTTTTCTTAGCTCATTGAATTAAAGTAAAAACTTCTGCCATGTGTGAGTGGTAAAGGCTTGTTAATTTTGTTGCTTTTCAAATTCACGTCTGACAACAAGACGAAGGAATATTGGGGCATCAGACGCTTTGGAAAGTAGCCACCAACCGCAGAGAAAGAGAGAAAGAGGGAAAAGACAGTATGAGGTGTGGAGAAAACAGCAGCAGGTACAAGGAGCTCAAATGAGATTAATGGCGCCTAAATAGAGCACGTAAAGGAACAGTTACAAATCTAAGAAAAGGGAAAGAAAAGACTAGGAAAAAACACAGAAAGAGCTTGTAGATGAAATTCTCTTCCAGGAACAGCAGGTTAAGAGAAATTACACAGGGAGCAGTTAAGCTTGTAACACGGGGGAGAATAGAAAAGAAAATGCAGTTTTATGAAGTGTGTATGCCTAATCCAGCTAGCACTTTTATTTTATTTCTCTATTTGCTTCTTTTATTGGTAAAGTAAGTTTCAAGTGCATGCACAGGTATGACCGAGAGAGCCAGGGTATAATAATTTGTAGCGTTTGCACCAGCGCTAATGAAGGACGAGAGTTATAGCAAAGATATGAAAGGGGGAGCGATAATAAATATGTGATATGGCAATAGTGACACCAAAATAAGCCACCTATTTATAAAACTGACATGGGAGAAATACTAAAGGTTAACTTCTGAAATTGTAGCCGATGTTAAAAAGATTCTCGTTGTCGGCAGGATTCGAACCTGCGCGGGGAGACCCCAATGGATTTCTAGTCCATCGCCTTAACCACTCGGCCACAACAACTGACTGTCAGGCGTGTGCACATAATCTGTATGCAAGTTTTCAAGGTGTCCCACAGCAAATTCCTGATATTCTGCAATGCACTTTTTAAAAATAATGTTTTTTTAAGCAGGCACTTTCTCTCCTAAAAACAAAAATTGCATGCGTATATCTCTAGTTTGGAATACCATAGGCTTGCATGCATACTCTCATGGGTCACTCAAGTTTTTTGGACCCTATTGCACTCTGTTTTCGTGCTGCTTTTAGTATATGGCCCATATTACAGAAGTCTACCATCTTTGAGTATTTGAGGCTCCTTTGTAAGTGCTTTATATTTTTTCCTTGAAGAGCTATATAATAAAGGGGTCCGGGAAGGATTGCATTTATGGAAGATAAAAGAAGGCCCACTTGTCTCACCAAATGCTGTAGAGAAACCTGATGTTTTACTCATGTTATCCTTAGTTCGTTTTTGTTAGACCTTGCATTCTTAAGGTGGTCCCAACCCCACCTTATTGCTTTTCACCTCCGCATTTTGCTGTATCTTTTTGTTGGCCTTAGGACTCTGATCACTTTATCGCTACTAATCAGTGCTGAAGTGCACGTGCTTCTTCCCTAATCATGTGTATAATTGGAGTATACCTGACTGACAGATTTAATTTACTTGAAAGCCCCTTGTAAAGTGGTATACCATATACCCAGGGACTGATTGTGCCGCCCAAAGAAATAGCATTTCAAACCTGTCTCAAGCCTGCTACTGCAGTGCCTGTGCTGCAGTGTACTGCCACTTCGACTTGGCATTTAAAACTACTTGCCAAGCCTTAAACTCCAATTTTATTACATATCAGTAACCCCTAAGGTAGGCCCTAAGTAGTCCTAGGGGCATCATGCTATGTAAGTAAAAGGTAAGACATGTACTGTGGTAGTTTGTATGTCCTAGTAGTATCAACCAGTCTATTACATTTTTCACTACTGTGAGGTCTGCCCCTCTCATAGGTTAGCATTGGGTATTCCCTTATACTTTTTGGGGGGTAATTCCATATCAGAGAGGAGAAGCTTTATTTATTTATTAATAAATCCTATCTACTGGTGAGGTTGGATTTAATCTTACTGTTGTATAAATGCCATTTTTAGAGAGTGAGCATTTCTCTGCACTTACTGCTCTATTTGCATGAAAACCTGTCTTCAATTGACGTCTGGATTGGGCTGCGAGACAGCTACAAATGTGCATTCCCTGTAGACAGCCACAACACAGGTCACTCAACTGCAACTGCATTCATCTGCATTCTGATTGGCCTGGGAGAGAGCTCCGCTACCCTTACCGCAAATATGTTCAAGAACGATAATTTATGTCAGTAAGTACAGTATACCTACATCTTATAATCATGTGTGTTTAAATAATTTGTCGTTAGATCGTTTAAATATTGAAAAGGATCTGTTTTTAATAGACATTTTACAAAAACAACTGGTACATTTGGGAATTCTGTAAAGGAAAAACCCAACTGCTGTGACATTGCCAACCACAATGCCGTGCCTCGGATTCGAACCGAGGTTGCTGCGGCCACAACGCAGAGTACTAACCACTATACGATCACGGCGAGCTACTTGGTCTCAATAACGTACAGTGACATGAAGAAATTATAATTCAGAACACTCAGGGCTACTCCTGTGATAGGCTGAATGTGTTCATTGCTTCCTCATTCCTTATACAAAGGCTATATCTCCTCATTGGTTGATAGGCTGAAACCGTTTCCTGGCCGCCTGCTTGTGAACTGGCAGGAGTCAAAGATCACACATACACTGGTGGGCCTGTGATGTGACACCAATGCAGAGAAACACACCTGGCGCATATATTCTATTCTGTTTATTAGACCTGCATCTCCCCTGTACCTCCTCAAGCCATCTGTATTTGAAGCAAGAAAGAGTTAAGGAACGGTCCATCTACACTTTCATTGGGAGGATGCTGCCGTGAGGTCTTCCCAGCTAATCACACAAACAGCAGTAAAGCAAGGTAACTACACAGTTAGGGGGGACTGCATGGTTAGGTTTTTGAGGAATTATTGAAACTGACCTCAGTGACCCATAATCAGAGCTGTGGCTTATGACTGCATGCCTAATTATGATGAAGCAAGCACCATGGCTCGTAGGGGCCCCACAACACACTTTTCTTAGCTCATTGAATTAAAGTATAAACTTCTGCCATGTGTGAGTGGTAAAGGCTTGTTAATTTTGTTGCTTTTCAAATTCACGCCTGACAACAAGACGAAGGAACATTGGGGCATCAGACGCTTTGGAAAGTAGCCACCAACCGCAGAGAAAGAGAGAAAGAGGGAAAAGGCAGTATGAGGTGTGGAGAAAACAGCAGCAGGTACAGGGAGCTCAAATGAGATTAATGGCGCCTAAATAGAGCACGTAAAGGAACAGTTACAAATCTAAGAAAAGGGAAAGAAAAGACTAGGAAACACACAGAAAGAGGTTGTAGATGAAATTCTCTTCCAGGAACAGCAGGTTAAGAGAAATTACACAGGGAGCAGTTAAGCTTGTAACATGGGGGAGAATAGAAAAGAAAATGCAGTTTTATGAAGTGTGTTTGCCTAATCCAGCTAGCACTTTTATTTTATTTCTCTATTTGCTTCTTTTATTGGTAAAGTAAGTTTCAAGTGCATGCACAGGTATGACCGAGAGAGCCAGGGTATAATAGTTTGAAGCGTTTGCACCAGCGCTAATGAAGGACGAGAGTTATAGCAAAGATATGAAAGGGGAAGCGATAATAAATATGTGATATGGCAATAGTGACACCAAAATAAGCCACCTATTTATAAAACTGACATGGAAGAAATACTAAAGGTTAACTTCTGAAATTGTAGCCGATGTTAAAAAGAATCTCGTTGTTAGCAGGATTCGAGCCTGCGCGGGAAGACCCCAATGGATTTCTAGTCCATCGCCTTAACCACTCGGCCACAACAACTAACTGTAAGGCGAGTGCACATAATCTATATGCAAGTTTTCAAGGTGTCCCACAGCAAATTCCTGATATTCTGCAATGCACTTTTTAAAAATAATGTTTTTTTCAGCAGGCACATTCTCTCCTAAAAACAAAAATTGCATGCGTATATCTCTAGTTTGGAATACCATAGGCTTGCATGCATACTCTCATGGGTCACTCAAGTTTATTGGACCCTATTGCACTCTGTTTTCGTGCTGCTTTTAGTATATGGCCCATATTACAGAAGTCTACCATCTTTGACTATTTGAGGCTCCTTTGTAAGTGCTTTATATTTTTTCCTTGAAGAGCTATATAATAAAGGGGTCCGGGAAAGATTGCATTTATGGAAGATAAAAGAAGGCCCACTTGTCTCACCAAATGCTGTAGAGAAACCTGATGTTTTACTCATGTTATCCTTAGTTCGTTTTTGTTAGACCTTGCATTCTTAAGGTGGTCCCAACCCCACCTTTTTGCTTTTCACCTCCGCATTTTGCTGTATCTTTTTGTTGGCCTTAGGACTCTGATCAATTTATCGCTACTAATCAGTGCTGAAGTGCACGTGCTTCTTCCCTAATCATGTGTATAATTGGAGTATACCTGACTGACAGATTTAATTTACTTGAAAGCCCCTTGTAAAGTGGTATACCATATACCCAGGGACTGATTGTGCCACCCAAAGAAATAGCATTTCAAACCTGTCTCAAGCCTGCTACTGCAGTGCCTGTGCTGCAGTGTACTGCCACTTCGACTTGGCATTTAAAACTACTTGCCAAGCCTTAAACTCCAATTTTATTACATATCAGTAACCCCTAAGGTAGGCCCTAGGTAGTCCTAGGGGCATCATGCTATGTAAGTAAAAGGTAAGACATGTACTGTGGTAGTTTGTATGTCCTAGTAGTATCAAACAGTCTATTACATTTTTCACTACTGTGAGGTCTGCCCCTCTCATAGGTTAGCATTGGGTATTCCCTTATACTTTTTGGGGGGTAATTCCATATCAGAGAGGAGAAGCTTTATTTATTTATTGATAAATCCTATCTACTGGTGAGGTTGGATTTAATCTTACTATTGTATAAATGCCATTTTTAGGGAGTGAGCATTTCTCTGCACTTACTGCTCTATTTGCATGAAAACCTGTCTTCAATTGACGTCTGGATTGGGCTGCGAGACAGCTACATATGTGCATTCCCTGTAGACAGCCACAACACAGGTCACTCAACTGCAACTGCATTCATCTGCATTCTGATTGGCCTGGGGGAGAGCTCCGCTCCCCTTACCGCAAATATGTTCAAGAACGATAATTTATGTCAGTAAGTACAGTATACCTACATCTTATAATCATGTGTGTTTAAATAATTTGTCCTTAGATTGTTTAAATATTGAAAAGGCTCTGTTTTTAATAGACATTTTACAAAAACAACTGGTACATTTGGGAATTCTGTAAAGGAAAAAACCAACTGCCGTGACATTGCTAACCACAATCCCGTGACTTGGGTTCGAACCGTGGTTGCTGCGGCCACAACGCAGAGTACTAACCACTATACGATCACGGCGAGCTACTTGGGCTCAATTATGTACAGTGACATGGAGAAATTATAATTCGGAACACTCAGGGCTACTCCTGTGATAGGCTGAATGTGTTAATTGCTTCCTCATTCCTTATACAAAGGCTGTATCTCCTCAGTGGTTGATAGGCTGAAACCGTTTCCTGGCCGCCTGCTTGTGAACTGGCAGGAGTCAAAGTTCACACATACACTGGTGGGCCTGTGATGTGACACCAATGCAGAGAAACACACCTGGCGCAGATATTCTATTCTGTTTATTAGACCTGCATCTCCCCTGTACCCCCTCAAGCCATCTGTATGTGAAGCAAGAAAGAGTTAAGGAACGGTCCATCTACACTTTTAATGGGAGGATGCTGCCGTGAGCTCTTCCCAGCTAATCACACAAACAGCAGTAAAGCAAGGTAACTACACAGTTAGGGGGGACTGCATGGTTAGGTTTTTGAGGAATTATTGAAGCTGACCTCAGTGACCCATAATCAGAGCTGTGGCTAATGACTGCATGCCTAATTATGATGAAGCAAGCACCATGGCTCGTAGGGGCCCCACAACACACTTTTCTTAGCTCATTGAATTAAAGTATAAACTTCTGCCATGTGTGAGTGGTAAAGGCTTGTTAATTTTGTTGCTTTTCAAATTCACGTCTGACAACAAGACGAAGGAACATTGGGGCATCAGACACTTTGGAAAGTAGCCACCAACCGCAGAGAAAGAGAGAAAGAGGGAAAAGACAGTATGAGGTGTGGAGAAAACAGCAGCAGGTACAAGGAGCTCAAATGAGATTAATGGCGCCTAAATAAAGCACGTAAAGGAACAGTTACAAATCTAAGAAAAGGGAAAGAAAAGACTAGGAAAAAACACAGAAAGAGCTTGTAGATGAAATTCTCTTCCAGGAACAGCAGGTTAAGAGAAATTACACAGGGAGCAGTTAAGCTTGTAACACGGGGGAGAATAGAAAAGAAAATGCAGTTTTATGGAGTGTGTTTGCCTAATCCAGCTAGCACTTTTATTTTATTTCTCTATTTGCTTCTTTTATTGGTAAAGTAAGTTTCAAGTGCATGCACAGGTATGACCGAGAGAGCCAGGGTATAATAATTTGAAGCGTTTGCACCAGCGCTAATGAAGCACGAGAGTTATAGCAAAGATATGAAAGGGGGAGCGATAATAAATATGTGATATGGCAATAGTGACACCAAAATAAGCCACCTATTTATAAAACTGACATGGAAGAAATACTAAAGGTTAACTTCTGTAATTGTAGCCGATGTTAAAAACATTCTCGTTGTCGGCAGGATTCGAACCTGCGCGGGGAGACCCCAATGGATTTCTAGTCCATCGCCTTAACCACACGGCCACAACAACTGACTGTAAGGTGTGTGCACATAATCTGTATGCAAGTTTTCAAGGTGTCCCACAGCAAATTCCTGATATTCTGCAATGCACTTTTTAAAAATAATGTTTTTTTCAGCAGGCACATTCTCTCCTAAAAACAAAAATTGCATGCGTATATCTCTAGTTTGGAATACCATAGGCTTGCATGCATACTCTCATGGGTCACTCAAGTTTTTTGGACCCTATTGCACTCTGTTTTCGTGCTGCTTTTAGTATATGGCCCATATTACAGAAGTCTACCATCTTTAACTATTTGAGGCTCCTTTGTAAGTGCTTTATATTTTTTCCTTGAAGAGCTATATAATAAAGGGGTCCGGGAAAGATTGCATTTATGGAAGATAAAAGAAGGCCCACTTGTCTCACCAAATGCTGGAGAGAAAGCTGATGTTTTACTCATGTTATCCTTAGTTCGTTTTTGTTAGACCTTGCATTCTTAAGGTGGTCCCAACCCCACCTTATTGCTTTTCACCTCCGCATTTTGCTGTATCTTTTTGTTGGCCTTAGGACTCTGATCACTTTATCGCTGCTAATCAGTGCTGAAGTGCACGTGCTTCTTCCCTAATCATGTGTATAATTGGAGTATACCTGACTGACAGATTTAATTTACTTGAAAGCCCCTTGTAAAGTGGTATACCATATACCCAGGGACTGATTGTGCCGCCCAAAGAAATAGCATTTCAAACCTGTCTCAAGCCTGCTACTGCAGTGCCTGTGCTGCAGTGTACTGCCACTTCGACTTGGCATTTAAAACTACTTGCCAAGCCTTAAACACCAATTTTATTACATATCAGTAACCCCTAAGGTAGGCCCTAGGTAGTCCTAGGGGCATCATGCTATGTAAGTAAAAGGTAAGACATGTACTGTGGTAGTTTGTATGTCCTAGTAGTATCAAACAGTCTATTACACTTTTCACTACTGTGAGGTCTGACCCTCTCATAGGTTAGCATTAGGTATTCCCTTATACTTTTTGGGGGGTAATTCCATTTCAGAGAGAAGAAGCTTTATTTATTTATTGATAAATCCTATCTACTGGTGAGGTTGGATTTAATCTTACTATTGTATAAATGCCATTTTTAGAGAGTGAGCATTTCTCTGCACTTACTGCTCTATTTGCATCAAAACCTGTCTTCAATTGACGTCTGGATTGGGCTGCGAGATAGCTACATATGTGCATTCCCTGTAGACAGCCACAACACAGGTCACTCAACTGCAACTGCATTCATCTGCATTCTGATTGGCCTGGGGGAGAGCTCCGCTCCCCTTACCGCAAATATGTTCAAGAACGATAATTTATGTCAGTAAGTACAGTATACCTACATCTTATAATCATGTGTGTTTAAATAATCTGTCGTTAGATCGTTTAAATATTGAAAAGGATCTGTTTTTAATAGACATTTTACAAAAACAACTGGTACATTTGGGAATTCTGTGAAGGAAAAACCAAACTGCTGTGACATTGCCAACCACAATGGGTTTTTGAGGAATTATTGAAACTGACCTCAGTGACCCATGATCAGAGCTGTGGCTAATGACTGCATGCCTAATTATGATGAAGCAAGCACCATGGCTCGTAGGGGCCCCACAACACACTTTTCTTAGCTCATTGAATTAAAGTATAAACTTCTACCATGTGTGAGTGGTAAAGGCTTGTTAATTTTGTTGCTTTTCAAATTTACTTCTGACAACAAGACGAAGGAACATTGGGGCATCAGACGCTTTGGAAAGTAGCCACCAACCGCAGAGAAAGAGAGAAAGAGGAAAAAGGCAGTATGAGGTGTGGAGAAAACAGCAGCAGGTACAAGGAGCTCAAATGAGATTAATGGCGCCTAAATAGAGCACGTAAAGGAACAGTTACAAATCTAAGAAAAGGGAAAGAAAAGACTAGGAAAAAACACAGAAAGAGCTTGTAGATGAAATTCTCTTCCAGGAACAGCAGGTTAGAAGAAATTACACAGGGAGCAGTTAAGCTTGTAACACGGGGGAGAATAGCAAAGAAAATGCAGTTTTATAAAGTGTGTTTGCCTAATCCAGCTAGCACTTTTATTTTATTTCTCTATTTGCTTCTTTAATTGGTAAAGTAAGTTTCAAGTGCATGCACAGGTATGACCGAGAGAGCCAGGGTATAATAATTTGAAGCGTTTGCACCAGCTCTAATGAAGGACAAGAGTTATAGCAAAGATATGAAAGGGGGAGCGATAATAAATATGTGATATGGCAATAGTGACACCAAAATAAGCCACCTATTTATAAAACTGACATGGAAGAAATACTAAAGGTTAACTCCTGAAATTGTAGCCGATGTTAAAAAGTTTCTCGTTGTCGGCAGGATTCAAACCTGCGCGGGGAGACCCCAATTGATTTCTAGTCCATCGCCTTAACCACTCGGCCACAACAACTGACTGTGAGGCGTGTGCACATAATCTGTATGCAAGTTTTCAAGGTGTCCCACAGCAAATTCCTGATATTCTGCAATGCACTTTTTAAAAATAATGTTTTTTTCAGCAGGCACATTCTCTCCTAAAAACAAAAATTGCATGCGTATATCTCTAGTTTGGAATACCATAGGCTTGCATGCATACTCTCATGGGTCGCTCAAGTTTTTTGGACCCTATTGCACTCTGTTTTCGTGCTGCTTTTAGTATATGGCCCATATTACAGAAGTCTACCATCTTTGAGTATTTCAGGCTCCTTTGTAAGTGCTTTATATTTTTTCCTTGAAGAGCTATATAATAAAGGGGTCCGGGAAAGATTGCATTTATGGAAGATAAAAGAAGGCCCACTTGTCTCACCAAATTCTGTAGAGAAACCTGATGTTTTACTCATGTTATCCTTAGTTCGTTTTTGTTAGACCTTGCATTCTTAAGGTGGTCCCAACCCCACCTTATTGCTTTTCACCTCCGCATTTTGCTGTATCTTTTTGTTGGCCTTAGGACTCTGATCACTTTATCGCTACTAATCAGTGCTGAAGTGCACGTGCTTCTTCCCTAATCATGTGTATAATTGGAGTATACCTGACTGACAGATTTAATCTACTTGAAAGGCCCTGTTAAAGTGGTATACCATAAACCCAGGGACTGATTGTGCCGCCCAAAGAAATAGCATTTCAAACCTGTCTCAAGCCTGCTACTGCAGTGCCTGTGCTGCAGTGTACTGCCACTTCGACTTGGCATTTAAAACTACTTGCCAAGCCTTAAACTCCAATTTTATTACATATCAGTAACCCCTAAGGTAGGCCCTAGGTAGTCCTAGGGGCATCATGCTATGTAAGTAAAAGGTAAGACATGTACTGTGGTAGTTTGTATGTCCTTGTAGTATCAAACAGTCTATTACACTTTTCACTACTGTGAGGTCTGACCCTCTCATAGGTTAGCATTGGGTATTCCCTTATACTTTTTGGGGGGTAATTCCATTTCAGAGAGAAGAAGCTTTATTTATTTATTGATAAATCCTATCTACTGGTGAGGTTGGATTTAATCTTACTATTGTATAAATGCCATTTTTAGAGAGTGAGCATTTCTCTGCACTTACTGCTCTATTTGCATCAAAACCTGTCTTCAATTGACGTCTGGATTGGGCTGCGAGATAGCTACATATGTGCATTCCCTGTAGACAGCCACAACACAGGTCACTCAACTGCAACTGCATTCATCTGCATTCTGATTGGCCTGGGGGAGAGCTCCGCTCCCCTTACCGCAAATATGTTCAAGAACGATAATTTATGTCAGTAAGTACAGTATACCTACATCTTATAATCATGTGTGTTTAAATAATCTGTCGTTAGATCGTTTAAATATTGAAAAGGATCTGTTTTTAATATACATTTTACAAAAACAACTGGTACATTTGGGAATTCTGTAAAGGAAAAACCCAGCTGCCTTGACATTGCCAACCACAATGCCGTGACTCGGATTCGAACCGAGGTTGCTGCGGCCACAACGCAGAGTACTAACCACTATACGATCATGGCGAGCTACTTGGGCTCAATAACGTACAGTGACATGAAGAAATTATAATTCGGAACACTCAGGGCTACTCCTGTGATAGGCTGAATGTGTTCACTGCTTCCTCATTCCTTATACAAAGGCTTTATCTCCTCAGTGGTTGATAGGCTGAAACCGTTTCCTGGCCGCCTGCTTGTGAACTGGCAGGAGTCAAAGATCACACATACACTGGTGGGCCTTTGATGGGACACCAATGCAGAGAAACACACCTGGCGCAGATATTCTATTCTGTTTATTAGACCTGCATCTCCCCTGTACCTCCTCAAGCCATCTATATGTGAAGCAAGAAAGAGTTAAGGAACGGTCCATCTACACTTTTATTGGGAGGATGCTGCCGTGAGCTCCTCCCAGCTATCACACAAACAGCAGTAAAGCAAGATAAGTACACAGTTAGGGGGGACTGCATGGTTAGGTTTTTGAGGAATTATTGAAACTGACCTCAGTGACCCATAATCAGAGCTGTGGCTAATGACTGCATGCCTAATTATGATGAAGCAAGCACCATTGGCTCGTAGGGGCCCCACAACACACTTTTCTTAGCTCATTGAATTAAAGTATAAACTTCTGCCATGTGTGAGTGGTAAAGGCTTGTTAATTTTGTTGCTTTTCAAATTCACGTCTGACAACAAGACGAAGGAACATTGGGGCATCAGACGCTTTGGAAAGTAGCCACCAACCGCAGAGAAAGAGAGAAAGAGGGAAAAGACAGTATGAGGTGTGGAGAAAACAGCAGCATGTACAAGGAGCTCAAATGAGTTTAATGGCGCCTAAATAGAGCACGTAAAGGAACAGTTACAAATCTAAGAAAAGGGAAAGAAAAGACTAGGAAAAAACACAGAAAGAGCTTGTAGATGAAATTCTCTTCCAGGAACAGCAGGTTAAGAGAAATTACACAGGGAGCAGTTAAGCTTGTAACACGGGGGAGAATAGAAAAGAAAATGCAGTTTTATGAAGTGTGTTTGCCTAATCCAGCTAGCACTTTTATTTTATTTCTCTATTTGCTTCTTTTATTGGTAAAGTAAGTTTCAAGTGCATGCACAGGTATGACCGAGAGAGCCAGGGTATAATAATTTGAAGCGTTTGCACCAGCGCTAATGAAGGACGAGAGTTATAGCAAAGATATGAAAGGGGGAGCGATAATAAATATGTGATATGGCAATAGTGACACCAAAATAAGCCACCTATTTATAAAACTGACATGGAAGAAATACTAAAGGTTAACTTCTGAAATTGTAGCCGATGTTAAAAAGATTCTCATTGTCGGCAGGATTCGAACCTGCGCGGGGAGACCCCAATGGATTTCTAGTCCATCGCCTTAACCACTCGGCCACAACAACTGACTGCAAGGTGTGGGCACATAATCTGTATGCAAGTTTTCAAGGTGTCCCACAGCAAATTCCTGATATTCTGCAATGCACTTTTTAAAAATAAGGTTTTTTTCAGCAGGCACATTCTCTCCTAAAAACAAAAATTGCATGCGTATATCTCTAGTTTGGAATACCATAGGTTTGCATGCATACTCTCATGGGTCACTCAAGTTTTTTGGACCCTATTGCACTCTGTTTTCGTGCTGCTTTTAGTATATGTCCCATGTTAAAGAAGTCTACCGTCTTTGAGTATTTGAGGCTCCTTTGTAAGTGCTTTATATTTTTTCCTTGAAGAGCTATATAATAAAGGGGTCCGGGAAGGATTGCATTTATGGAAGATAAAAGAAGGCCCACTTGTCTCACCAAATGCTGTAGAGAAACCTGATGTTTTACTCATGTTATCCTTAGTTCGTTTTTGTTAGACCTTGCATTCTTAAGGTGGTCCCAACCCCACCTTATTGCTTTTCACCTCCGCATTTTGCTGTATCTTTTTGTTGGCCTTAGGACTCTGATCACTTTATCGCTACTAATCAGTGCTGAAGTGCACGTGCTTCTTCCCTAATCATGTGTATAATTGGAGTATACCTGACTGACAGATTTAATTTACTTGAAAGCCCCTTGCAAAGTGGTATACCATATACCCAGGGACTGATTGTGCCGCCCAAAGAAATAGCATTTCAAACCTGTCTCAAGCCTGCTACTGCAGTGCCTGTGCTGCAGTGTACTGCCACTTCGACTTGGCATTTAAAACTACTTGCCAAGCCTTAAACTCCAATTTTATTACATATCAGTAACCCCTAAGGTAGGCCCTAGGTAGTCCTAGGGGCATCATGCTATGTAAGTAAAAGGTAAGACATGTACTGTGGTAGTTTGTATGTCCTAGTAGTATCAAACAGTCTATTACATTTTTCACTACTGTGAGGTCTGCCCCTCTCATAGGTTAGCATTGGGTATTCCCTTATACTTTTTGGGGGGTAATTCCATATCAGAGAGGAGAAGCTTTATTTATTTATTGATAAATCCTATCTACTGGTGAGGTTGGATTTAATCTTACTATTGTATAAATGCCATTTTTAGAGAGTGAGCATTTCTCTGCACTTACTGCTCTATTTGCATTGAAACCTGTCTTCGATTGACGTCTGGATTGGGCTGCGAGACAGCTACATATGTGCATTCCCTGTAGACAGCCACAACACAGGTCACTCAACTGCAACTGCATTCATCTACATTCTGATTGGCCTGGGGGAGAGCTCCGCTCCCCTTACCGCAAATATGTTCAAGAACGATAATTTATGTCAGTAAGTACAGTATACCTACATCTTATAATCATGTGTGTTTAAATAATTTGTTGTTAGATCGTTTAAATATTGAAAAGGATCTGTTTTTAATAGACATTTTACAAAAACAACTGGTACATTTGGGAATTCTGTAAAGGAAAAACCCAACTGCCGTGACATTGCCAACCACAATGCCGTGACTCGGATTCGAACCGAGGTTGCTGCGGCCACAACGCAGAGTACTAACCACTATGCGATCACGGCGAGCTACTTGGGCTCAATAACGTACAGTGACATGAAGAAATTATAATTCGGAACACTCAGGGCTACTCCTGTGATAGGCTGAATGTGTTCATTGCTTCCTCATTCCTTATACAAAGGCCTTATCTCCTCAGTGGTTGATAGGCTGAAACCGTTTCCTGGCCGCCTGCTTGTGAACTGGCAGGAGTCAAAGATCACACATACACTGGTGGGCCTGTGATGGGACACCAATGCAGAGAAACACACCTGGCGCAGATATTCTATTCTGTTTATTAGACCTGCATCTCCCCTGTACCTCCTCAAGCCATCTGTATGTGAAGCAAGAAAGAGTTAAGGAACGGTCCATCTACACTTTTCTTGGGAGGATGCTGCCGTGAGCTCCTCCCAGCTAATCACACAAACAGCAGTAAAGCAAGATGACTACACAGTTAAGGGGGACTGCATGGTTAGGTTTTTGAGGAATGATTGAAACTGACCTCAGTGACCCATAATCAGAGCTGTGGCTAATGACTGCATGCCTAATTATGATGAAGCAAGCACCATGGCTCGTAGGGGCTGTAGGAAGGTACATCCTGACTATGGTTGCCCCCAACTTTTTGCCCTGTGTTTTAGCTGGTTTTGGACATAGTCGACCTGGGACCCTGCCAATCGGGACCCCAGGCCTACTGCTCTCTCTTTAAAATGGATTCCATGTACCCTAGGTACATTTCCAATTGGTACTGGGCCACCTTATCAGACCCTGTAACTCAGGGCATAGGTGTACCCAGGGCTGCCAGGGGCTGCAGCATGTATTATGCCACCCCTGGCTGGCCTCCTAAATTTGACACAACTGGCTGCATGACAGCTGGGGCAAAGTTGTGTAATCACCCTTTGCTGTAGGTGTAGTATACCTATACCTAACCCTAAAATGGACACACAGATTCCTATCAGTCACTCCTATGGCAGGCCTTGACAATCCTGAAGGCAGAGTGCTTGGAATCGTGTGAGATGGTGCTCTGGCATGAGCTGAGCCTGTCTGCAGCTTGCGGAACCAAGTCCTAATAGCTGTTCCATGATATCGCATACCATATACTCTTAAGTGCATTATAATCCTCGCGGTTAAATGCCAACTTTGGTATGGCTTTATCAAAACATGTCGAGTAAGGTGTCATACGAATTGGAATACTAACCCCTCGCCAATTCTGGCGACGGGGTTAGCATTCCACCCTTCTAGAGGGACACGACATGTATGTAACTTTGAACCCCGGTTAAAGTTAACTAAAGCCTCAGCTCCACAAAATGGATGCTGCCACCACAGACACGAGTCTGACCTCCTGCTGCTGGGAGTCCTTCCAGCGAGGGAGGCTTGGACAAAGGGTTTCCTGTCCGGGGCAGTGCTAGCACCATCCCAGACAGGGTTTTGTGTATCCTGGGTAGGCAGGGCTTTTCAGGAAGGTGACTGCTGAGTGGCACCCCGGTGCTCACTACGTATAGGCCAGTCAGAACCAGTTCCAGGGGCACACCAGCCCCTGGCCTGGGGAAGTCCGGCAGGGGAGAGGGGTGTAACCACCCCCCTCCTAGTCCCACCCATAGGCAGGACCTAGTCACCGGGTCAGCCCCCTTTTCTAGTATAAAGATGGGAGCGGGCCCCCTGTTCAAATTAGATCATCTTTGGAATCAAGACACGACTTTCTGCGAAAGGACTTCAAGATTTCTTCATCAAGATTCTCCCTTGTGGCTAAGGAGTAGTCACCCTGCATCCGCAGGCACCATCCTAAAGAGCACTGCGGTCTGCTGCAAGTCCTTCATCACGAATCCGACGACCCAGCTCGACGAGACCCGGCTTCCCTGGCACCTCTGACCTCTACTCACCTCTACAGCAAAGCTGAGAACCGTGAGTGCGACGAGACCTCGAGGGACCGACGATCGCCAAGACTGCACGACATCTTTACAACAAGCCCACCGTGTCCTCCACTGGTGAGTGCTTTGGGGTCCAAGAAGCCCCGACCCTGCGCAGCTCCAGCACCCAAGGTCAGCCTCCCTGCATCTCCACGATCTGCGTGGGGCCCTTCTGCTGTTTGCTGTGCACCGCGTTGTTTGGCTACTAGCCGGCTGGCTTGTGGCCTTCTGAACGACGCCCGACGACATCACTGCTGCTGGTCTGGTTGCTCCAGACTGGCCCTTGCTTCCTTCTTGAAAAGACGCACCCCGGACCCTCCTGGTCCACTCCAGACGCCATTTTAGGTCCACCGCGTGGGCTTGAATTTGCCAAGGCTTTGTTGCCCAATCCTGGGTCCAGCGACGCCGACAGCTTCTATCTTCGTGGGATAGCTCGATCCTCCTTCCTGGTCGCCGACAACGCCTCCTGGTCCGTGAGATCTTCGAGCACAGCGTCACCCACTCACCTAATCGAGGTGGCTACCATCCGGTGCCCTCCTGGTGCCCACTGACTACTGGCTAGTAGTCTCGAACTTGGTCCCCTCTGCTTTCAGGTGTCATCTTCCATCGATCCAGGCTTGGATCCACCGAACTTTCTTCACTGGTCGCCTGCCAGCAACTTCTTTCTTCCAGGCTCCTGGTCCGTCAACGAGGATTCCCGACGTCTTTTGAGTCCTATGCAGCTGCAGCCCCTGGGCTAGGTAACTTCGGCATTTCGGTGCCCCAGCATAGCCTCACTATCCAAGGGTCAGAATCTACTTTCGTTTTCTCCCTACCAGGTCGGGTTCGCCCGAGAACACTAACTTTGCAATTTCTAGCTACCATAGACTTTGTCCCGCATCTCGCGTGAGAGTGCACACACTGCACCCGAGTCCCCTGGGTCTCCCAGAAGTAATCTAACGATTCTATAGTCAAGTCCTAGCGATTCCAAAGCCTATTAGTACTGTACTTACCTGCTAGTAATTTCGCATTCCACTTTTCAAGTATATGGTTTTCCGTGCCCCTCGGGCATTTGTATATACTGTGCTAACTTAAGTATTTTTGTAAGAGTTTTGGTTTGTGCTTAGTACCCTGTCCTCATAAAGAGTACAGGGCTGTTGTGATTCTTAATAAATAACTGTTTATTTTCATAACACTTGTGTGGTGTCCTTTCACTTGGTGTTCAAGGGGTATATGTGTGGTATAACAGCTGGCTTAACACGCCCTCTCGAGTCTTTAGCCTTAGACTGCTCGTATCCACGCTACTAGGATAGCTGGTCTATAAGGTTGACTTACAACCAATCATCAATACTCGTAATTTGCCTCATCCTATTTAGACTTTATTCTAGTTACACTCCCGTTGTATGACAATGTACAAGAATTTAAGATAGGCGACAGAGCCCAGAGCGACCACTTGCCGCTAGAAGCCAACTTAGCATTAAACTGTAAGAACGAAGCAACCGAAATCAGAAGTATGTGCACAGAACATACTACCGACTACAAACGTTTACGATGTAAGATCTCGGACATAGAAACTCTCACAAACAGTGCAAAAACAATAATACAAGTAATACACAATACGACCGACAACCCCATTACCTTATGGGAAAAATTTACAACGGTACTAGGAGAAAAACATGCCAAAAGGAAGAAAGACCAAAAAGGGAACACCACTAGGCATATGTTTGGTAAAGTAACAACAGTAGAAACAAAAAATATCAAGTTCGAAATAAAGAAGATCCTCAAACAGTTCCGGCAAGATCCAAACAATCCGGAAATCCAACTGCAGTTACGCAGGTCAAAGGCACTGCTACAAAAGAAAACTTGGCAAAGGAAGCGGGAACTAAACGAAGACCTATGGGCAAAAATTCTACACAACTCAAAACAGAAGAATAGCTCTAGCTTTTGGAAGATGATTCACAGGCTCCAACACCCAGACCACAAAGGTATTACCTCTGAAATACCGGAATCAGTCTGGGCCAACTACTTAACAACTCACTTTAACACAACTGACCCCGCAAAAAAGAAAGCCGGAGGGACAAATTCGGAAGAGGGAGCTTCCCGCCAACCGGGAAAAAATGACACACCCGCCTATAAAGAAAACCAAGCATCAAACATGAAAACAACTGGGCCCTGTATCCTAGCAGAGAACGAAGCCGGCCCCAAGATAGTCGTTTCTAGTAAAACAGAACCCGGACAATCGGCCCAAGAAACAACAGACACAATCCTCAAACAAATCTCAAAGGGAAAACTCGAGGGGGCGCCAGGACCAAACGGGATCCCTCCAATATTATACAAACAGGACCCGGCCTTTTGGTGCTCCACACTGATCCCAATATTCTATGAAGCAAGGGAAATAGGAAAAATACCAGCATCTTGGAGAGGGTCGATAATAAGCCCAATCTATAAAAAAGACGCAAGGATCGACCCAAGCAGTTACCGGTTGATTGCCCTGATAGATGTAGAAGCGAAGTACTATGCAAGCCTCATTTTGAAGGATCTAACAACATGGGCAACAAAAGAGAACATCATCCCAGTCACTCAGACGGGCTTTCGGACGGGCCAGGGAACTTTAACCAACATCATGGCACTAACCCTACTGTCCGACGCAGCAAAAACGGCAAAAAGCTCTCTGTTCGTGTGTTTCATTGACTACAGTGCCGCATTCGACCATGTAGACCGACATAAACTATGGCGGAAACTGAGCTCATGGGGAATCCCCGGCCCCCTTCTACAGCAGCTGGAATTGCTGCACACCGATACATGGGTCCAAATAAAACTGGGATCTGGCACACATCTTTCGAGGAAAATAAAGACCAGCAAAGGCCTAAAGCAGGGCTGCGTCCTAGCGCCAACACTGTTCAACCTCTTCCTCGCTGATCTTCCTGAAGAGTTAGAAACAGTTACATCACACGCACCCCGGTTAGGAAATATCACGCTCTCAAATCTGCTTTACGCAGATGACCTGGTCCTTATCAGCCGGTCTCCTATCGGCCTTCAAAACCTTCTAGATAAAACAAACACATTTTCCAAAGCAAACTCCTTAACAATAAACCTGGACAAAACTAAGGTCATGCCAATGAACTATAATAAAAAACAGAAGCCCGCATGGTACCTGGATAAACAAAGACTGGAACTGGTAGCCTCATATAAATATCTAGGAGTTACAATAGAGGGCAATGGCTCCTCCAAGCACCAACTAGACGCCATCTGTAGGAAGGGCTTGACTTTTCAACTATCAATAAGGCCCTTGCAGAAAGTCCTTCCCGACAGGACATTAGCGCCACTTCTACAGGTAATAAAAGCTCGCCTACTGCCAATGCTCTCCTATGGCAGCGAATCAATGCGGGGTAAAGATGCAAGCACTTTGGACAAAACTATCAGCCGTGCATACAGGGCAATTTTCCATCTCCCTAAAAACTCCTCGCCTGCTCAAATTCGTCTTGAATTCGGACTATTGAAACAATCTGTGGAGAGGAAAGGACAATATGTAAAAAGTTGGCGCAAAATCAAAGAATCGGAGCAAGGATCGTTAAATGCGAACTTATGGACAGAGCTTCACGCCAAAGAAATCTCCCCAGCAAGGGCATACCTAACAAATTCATTGGAGAGCCTAGGATTAAACATGCTTTGGGAAACAAGGACGGACTTTGGGACTTTCAAGAAAACTGTGACAAAGGTCACAAAACTGGTCTCTTCACTCGAGGACAGAGCCACCCTGACCAGGAGAGCACACGGATGGGTAGTGCTCGAAGGGTATGGAGCCATAAAGCCACAAGAATACCTATCAAGGGGACTTACACAAAAAATAAAAAGCAAGTTCTTAAATATGCGCTTAGGCAACATACCCATAGCACATCACCTGGAACCTTGGAAAAGGCCTGATCCATCAAACGCATGTCGCCTTTGTCAATCCGCAAAGGAGGATCTTATACATATTATATGCATCTGTAAAGCTTTAGTGGATGTAAGGCGGTCAATGCTCCGGCCACTATGGAACCAGAAGGGTGTAAGATCATGCAGGCAAGCAGTAATGCTCTGCTTCAACCCCAACGAGACCCAGCTAAACTGTAGAACAGTTAAATATTTTGAAATAGTGGCCAAAAAATTAAATGAAACAGTATAAGGACGCGAACAACCAACCGCACTGGGATAAAGGCAGTCTTCTCAAACGACCCTTAACAAAACTATGAAGATTACTGAGCGAAAATTAATTAAATCAGGGGAATAGAGATCCTGCAACTGCCTTATAACTACAAGAACTCCAACTAAAAAATAGCAGTGATCAATAGGAAGACCCACTACCTGACTATAGACTCTTTGAGATTTTATTAAAGTGTAACATCTTTTTGCCAGGAAAAGTTTTACATAGTCAAAAGACTTTTAATTTCTATTTTTAATTTTTGTGTAAAATTGTGAGTTTTTATTAACTGTGCAATAAACAAATACTAAATACCAATCATCAATAAGGGTTGCTGGACTGATACATAGTGTTCACTAGAATAGTGAGCACTGCATATCAGGCCACCTTCTCACATTGGTGGCAGCGGTGGGATTTGAGCTTGCTGTTGTTTTGCCACACGTATCCTAAGAATATCTTGTTGAAAGATCACATAAGTACTGTTAGTACATATAACTAAGCTTAGAATACTCTGAGTTCTACTGAACCAGCTGTTGTAGCTCCTCAAGGCTTAGCACACCTTGGCTGCAACTCTTAGCAAGGGATCAGTAGGCAAACACATAGTGTAGGTAGGTGCATCACTTACACCACACTAGAATCAGCAAGTCAGACAAAGGAGGAAACTCTGAGTATCCCCTTGTGTCAGTGGACCCTCCACAGGTCCTTACTTCAAAATATGCTGCTCTTAGCTTCCATGAGATGAGACAAGTGTGTACTCTTCAGAAACTAAAACAGGGGTCTAACCCCACCACTTCCTTTCTGATTGGTCTCTTAGAGGCTTATGATGCCAGTAGGGCTGGTAACCCAGACCCTTCTAATCCAGAAGGAAGTTTGCCCTCCTTACAGGGACCCTTTGATAGCCAGGAACATCCCCTCCAGGAAGCAGATGATGCTGAGGATGAGGATGAGGACCAGTTGTCAGGGGATGAGGCAGATAAGGGACAGGTAGAAGTCAGTAGACTAACCAGGTCCAACTTAAGCAGACATGAGCTTGGTACTAGGGGACCCCTGGGCCCACTCTCAGGTCAGCTTAACATTGGGAATGGGCGAGTTAGGTCTCTATCAAGAGGCTCTAACAGATCCTTTCGAACCAATGGCTCTCTCAACTCTTCTCACAGAGGGATGTCTTCCCCTAAGAGGAGAGTGTATGAAGCTGAAGAAAGGGCAATCAAACTGAGGATTGAAAGGGAAGAACTTGCCCTGGCCAAAGAGAGACTTGCCCTTGCTAGAGAGCAAGAATTATGTGGGCTACAGCCCACTGGTGGCAGCAATAAACCTAGCAATAGGGAAAGGAGTTTTGATACAAAGCACCTGAATAAGATAGTGCCCCCCTTTAAAGAAGGGGATGACATCCACAAATGGATTACTGCTTTGGAGAGAGCCTGCACTGTGCAGGGTGTTCCCCAAAGTCAGTGGGCAGCTATCTTGTGGCTCTCCTTTGATGGTAAAGGTAGAGATAAGCTCCTCACCACAAGGGTGGAGGATGCTAACAATTACAAAATCTTGAAGAATACACTGGTTGATGGGTTTGGTTTAACCACTGAACAATACAGGATGCTGTTCAGAGACACCCAGAAAACTCAGTCTCAAGATTGGACTGACTTTGTTGATTGTGCCACTAAGGCTTTTGAAGGCTGGCTACTGGGTAGTAAGGTTACTGATTTTAAAGGATTGTATAATCTAATTATGAGGGAGCAAATCTTAAATAATTGTCAGAACCAGTTATTACATCAGCACCTGGTAGACTCTGAGTTGACCTCTCCACAGGAATTGGGTAAGAGGGCAGACAAATGGGTCAGAACCAGGGTTAGGCCTAAAAACCAGGGTGGTGACCAGAAAAAGGAATCAACCAAGCCTCAAGAGAAGGGTGGGGATAAATCCACAGAGAAGACTTCCCAAGGGCCCCAAAACTCCAACAAGGGTGGTGGGTCCCAGAACACTCCTTCAGAACAGAAGAAACCTTATTGCCATACCTGTAAACAGGTGGGTCATTACAAAAGTGATGCCAGTTGCCCTAAAAATGGTAATAAGGGAAATATACCCCCAGGTAATACTCCTAAACCTCCTGTTACCACTAGTGGTAATCCCCCAGGTGGTGGGAGTGCCCCCAAGAATGTGGTGGGCATTACTTTGGGCAATCAGGAGGACTATGGCCTAGCCAGGTTCCCTGACCACACTCTTGTCTGTGAGACTGGCATGGGGTTTGCCAACTTCACTACTGGACCCCACATTTTGGGAAAGTATAGACAAGAAGTTTTATTGAATGGTCAGAAAGTTGAGGCATTCAGAGACACAGGGGCCAGCCTCACCATGGTGAGTGACCATCTGGTCCCCTCTGCTCAACTGACCCCTGGTTTTACTTATCAGGTGACAGACATTCATGGAGTGAAGAGAAGGCATCCCATGGCAGTAGTCAAGCTCAGCTGGGGTAATGTCACAGGGCCCATGAGAGTGGCAGTGACAGATAACCTACCTGTAGATTGCTTACTGGGGAATGACCTGGAACTCTCAGCATGGGCTGAGGTGGAACAAGAAACTCACTCCAGAATGATAGGCCTATCCAGACAGGTTAGTGGGGCAGTAATAGCTACAGCCCCAGTCCAAGCACCATTCCTCCCTGAAAAGGTTGGAAGGGCAGGGGTAGCCACTGCCCAGGCTCAGACAGACTTTCCAGAGCAGGATAGGAGGACTGTGACAGTCACAGCCCAAACACAAACTGAGTGCCCTCCTGAAAAGGTTGGCAAGGTTGAAATGGTCTCAGCCTCCACTCAAACAGATAGTGAGGTTGTGAAGCCTGAAACAATGGATCACTCCACTCAAACAGAGAGCATTGAGGAGGAAGAAGAGTCTTCCCCCTCCCAGACACAAGGTGAGAGCCAGCCTCCTCAGGGAACTGACTCTACCCCTGTTGAAGGAACTGCCCCAGAGGTAGTCAGGCCTAGCCTGGCAGAGCCCCTGATGGCAGTGGACCCTTCCCAGGTGGGACCCAGTCTGGAGCAGGTAACCTGCCCCTCTCTACCCTGCCTCAGTCAGCCCAGGGCTGAAGAGATCAGGGAGGCCAGTGGTGGACCCCAAAGGGCCCCCTGTCCAAAAGAACCCCTTAATTAGCAGATTAGGATCACTGAAGCTGGTAAACCTAGCCAAGTGAAAATAGAACAGACTCCTGAGGGATCCCCCTTAAAAGTAGTTAGGGAACTCCCACAGCTGGACACTGTTGGGCACAGCCAAACATGGGGCCTAAAAACCCCAGACCTGACCTGTCCCTCCAGTAAGCCAAACAGAGGGACTCAGCCTCCAGCTTTAGGTAGCCAGAGGCTGACCCTGAGAGCTCAGTGTATTTCAGCTAAAGAAAGAAAGGCACACATGATGATTTGTGATTGGAGGAAGTTGAGCCCAAAGGTAGAGGAGCCTCACTTCAGTACTCCACCCCAGCATCAGCCTTCTTCTTTCCCAAGACACACCAAAGGCAGAGATTCCCTATGGTGGAGACCCTCAGATACACTTAGGGTGAGGGGTTGCCTAGTGGACCATGACACAGGGGGAAACCAAGCCAGAGCTGGTCCTTCCTTATATGGCCACTTAGGTAATAGAGGCTTACCTGGACAAGGATAGCCTTATCTCCTTTCGTTTGGGGGGGGGGTTGTGTAGGAAGGTACATCCTGACTATGGTTGCCCCCAACTTTTTGGCCTGTTTTTTAGCTGGTTTTGGACATAGTCGACCTGGGACCCTGCCAATCAGGACCCCAGGCCTACTGCTCTCTCTTTAAAATGGATTCCATGTACCCTAGGTACATTTCCAATTGGTACTGGGCCACCTTATCAGACCCTGTAACTCAGGGCATAGGTGTACCCAGGGCTGCCAGGGGCTGCAGCATGTATTATGCCACCCCTGGCTGGCCTCCTAAATTTGACACAACTGGCTGCATGACAGCTGGGGCAAAGTCGTGTAATCACCCTTTGCTGTAGGTGTAGTATACCTATACCTAACCCTAAAATGGACACACAGATTCCTATCAGTCACTCCTATGGCAGGCCTTGACAATCCTGAAGGCAGAGTGCTTGGAATCGTGTGAGATGGTGCTCTGGCATGAGCTGAGCCCGTCTGCAGCTTGCGGAACCAAGTCCTAATAGCTGTTCCATGATATCGCATACCATATACTCTTAAGTGCATTATAATCCTCGCGGTTAAATGCCAACTTTGGTATTGCTTTATCAAAACATGTCGAGTAAGGTGTCATACGAATTGGAATACTAACCCCTCGCCAATTCTGGCGACGGGGTTAGCATTCCACCCTTCTAGAGGGACACGACATGTATGTAACTGTGAACCCCGGTTAAAGTTAACTAAAGCCTCAGCTCCACAAAATGGATGCTGCCACCACAGACACGAGTCTGACCTCCTGCTGCTGGGAGTCCTTCCAGCGAGGGAGGCTTGGACAAAGGGTTTCCTGTCCGGGGCGGTGCTAGCACCATCCGAAACAGGGTTTTGTGTATCCTGGGTAGGCAGGGCTTTTCAGGAAGGTGACTGCTGAGTGGCACCCCGGTGCTCACTACGCATAGGCCAGTCAGAACCAGTTCCAGGGGCACACCAGCCCCTGGCCTGGGGAAGTCCGGCAGGGGAGAGGGGTGTAACCACCCCCCTCCTAGTCCCACCCATAGGCAGGACCTAGTCACCGGGTCAGCCCCCTTTTCTAGTATAAAGATGGGAGCGGGCCCCCTGTTCAAATTAGATCATCTTTGGAATCAAGACACGACTTTCTGCGAAAGGACTTCAAAATTTCTTCATCAAGATTCTCCCTTGTGGCTAAGGAGTAGTCACCCTGCATCCGCAGGCACCATCCTAAAGAGCACTGCGGTCTGCTGCAAGTCCTTCATCACAAATCCGACGACCCAGCTCGACGAGACCCGGCTTCCCTGGCACCTCTGACCTCTACTCACTTCTACAGCAAAGCTGAGAACCGTGAGTGCGACGAGACCTCGAGGGACCGACGATCGCCAAGACTGCACGACATCTTTACAACAAGCCCACCGTGTCCTCCACTGGTGAGTGCTTTGGGGTCCGAGAAGCCCCAACCCTGCGCAGCTCCAGCACCCAAGGTCAGCCTCCCTGCATCTCCACGATCTGCGTGGGGCCCTTCTGCTGTTTGCTGTGCACCGCGTTGTTTGGCTACTAGCCGGCTGGCTTGTGGCCTTCTGAACGACGCCCGACGACATCACTGCTGCTGGTCTGGTTGCTCCAGACTGGCCCTTGCTTCCTTCTTGAAGAGAGGCACCCCGGACCCTCCTGGTCCACTCCAGATGCCATTTTAGGTCCACCGCGTGGGCTTGAATTTGCCAAGGCTTTGTTGCCCAATCCTGGGTCCAGCGACGCCGACAGCTTCTATCTTCGTGGGACAGCTCGATCCTCCTTCCTGGTCGCTGACAACGCCTCCTGGTCCGTGAGATCTTCGAGCACAGCGTCCCCCACTCACCTAATCGAGGTGGCTACCATCCGGTGCCCTCCTGGTGCCCACTGACTACTGGCTAGTAGTCTCGAACTTGGTCCCCTCTGCTTTCAGGTGTCATCTTCCATCGATCCAGGCTTGGATCCACCGAACTTTCTTCACTGGTCGCCTGCCAGCAACTTCTTTCTTCCAGGCTCCTGGTCCGTCAACGAGGATTCCCGACGTCTTTTGAGTCCTATGCAGCTGCAGCCCCAGGGCTAGGTAACTTCGGCATTTCGGTGCCCCAGCATAGCCTCACTATCCAAGGGTCAGAATCTACTTTTGTTTTCTCCCTACCAGGTCGGGTTCGCCCGAGAACACTAACTTTGCAATTTCTAGCTACCATAGACTTTGTCCCTCATCTCGCGTGAGAGTGCACACACTGCACCCGAGTCCCCTGGGTCTCCCAGAAGTAATCTAACGATTCTATAGTCAAGTCCTAGCGATTCCAAAGCCTATTAGTACTGTACTTACCTGCTAGTAATTTCGCATTCCACTTTTCAAGTATATGGTTTTCCGTGCCCCTCGGGCATTTGTATATACTGTGCTAACTTAAGTATTTTTGTAAGAGTTTTGGTTTGTGCTTAGTACCCTGTCCTCATAAAGAGTACAGGGCTGTTGTGATTCTTAATAAATAACTGTTTATTTTCATAACACTTGTGTGGTGTCCTTTCACTTGGTGTTCAAGGGGTATATGTGTGGTATAATAGCTGGCTTAACACGCCCTCTCGAGTCTTTAGCCTTAGACTGCTCGTATCCACGCTACTAGGATAGCTGGTCTATAAGGTTGTCTTACAACCAATCATCAATAAGGGTTGCTGGACTGATACATAGTGTTCACTAGAATAGTGAGCACTGCATATCAGGCCACCTTCTCACAGGGGCCCCACAACACACTTTTCTTAGCTCATTGAATTAAAGTATAAACTTCTGCCATGTGTGAGTGGTAAAGGCTTGTTAATTTTGTTGCTTTTCAAATTCACGTCTGACAACAAGACGAAGGAACATTGGGGCATCAGACGCTTTGGAAAGTAGCCACCAACCGCAGAGAAAGAGAGAAAAGACAGTATGAGGTGTGGAGAAAACAGCAGCAGGTACAAGGAGCTCAAATGAGATTAATGGCGCCTAAATAGAGCACGTAAAGGAACAGTTACAAATCTAAGAAAAGGGAAAGAAAAGACTAGGAAAAAACACAGAAAGAGCTTGTAGATGAAATTCTCTTCCAGGAACAGCAGGTTAAGAGAAATTACACAGGGAGCAGTTAAGCTTGTAACACGGGGGAGAATAGAAAAGAAAATGCAGTTTTATGAAGTGTGTTTGCCTAATCCAGCTAGCACTTTTTTTATTTTATTTCTCTATTTGCTTCTTTTATTGGTAAAGTAAGTTTCAAATGCATGCACAGGTATGACCGAGAGAGCCAGGGTATAATAATTTGAAGCGTTTGCACCAGCGCTAATGAAGGACGAGAGTTATAGCAAAGATATGAAAGGGGGAGCGATAATAAATATGTGATATGGCAATAGTGACACCAAAATAAGCCACCTATTTATAAAACTGACATGGAAGAAATACTAAAGGTTAATTTCTGAAATTGTAGCCGATGTTAAAAAGATTCTCGTTGTCGGCAGGATTCGAACCTGCGCGGGGAGACCCCAATGGATTTCTAGTCCATCGCCTTAACCACTCGGCCACAACAACTGACTGCAAGGTGTGTGCACATAATCTGTATGCAAGTTTTCAAGGTGTCCCACAGCAAATTCCTGATATTCTGCAATGCACTTTTTAAAAATAATGTTTTTTTCAGCAGGCACATTCTCTCCTAAAAACAAAAATTGCATGCGTATATCTCTAGTTTGGAATACCATAGGCTTGCATGCATACTCTCATGGGTCACTCAAGTTTTTTGGACCCTATTGCACTCTGTTTTCGTGCTGCTTTTAGTATATGTCCCATATTAAAGAAGTCTACCATCTTTGAGTATTTGAGGCTCCTTTGTAAGTGCTTTATATTTTTTCCTTGAAGAGCTATATAATAAAGGGGTCCGGGAAGGATTGCATTTATGGAAGATAAAAGAAGGCCCACTTGTCTCACCAAATGCTGTAGAGAAACCTGATGTTTTACTCATGTTATCCTTAGTTCGTTTTTGTTAGACCTTGCATTCTTAAGGTGGTCCCAACCCCACCTTATTGCTTTGCACCTCCGCATTTTGCTGTATCTTTTTGTTGGCTTTAGGACTCTGATCACTTTATCGCTACTAATCAGTGCTGAAGTGCACGTGCTTCTTCCCTAATCATGTGTATAATTGGAGTATACCTGACTGACAGATTTAATTTACTTGAAAGCCCCTTGTAAAGTGGTATACCATATACCCAGGGACTGATTGTGCCGCCCAAAGAAATAGCATTTCAAACCTGTCTGAAGCCTGCTACTGCAGTGCCTGTGCTGCAGTGTACTGCCACTTCGACTTGGCATTTAAAACTACTTGCCAAGCCTTAAACTCCAATTTTATTACATATCAGTAACCCCTAAGGTAGGCCCTAGGTAGTCCTAGGGGCATCATGCTATGTAAGTAAAAGGTAAGACATGTACTGTGGTAGTTTGTATGTCCTAGTAGTATCAAACAGTCTATTACATTTTTCACTACTGTGAGGTCTGCCCCTCTCATAGGTTAGCATTGGGTATTCCCTTATACTTTTTGGGGGGTAATTCCATATCAGAGAGGAGAAGCTTTATTTATTTATTGATAAATCCTATCTACTGGTGAGGTTGGATTTAATCTTACTATTGTATAAATGCCATTTTTAGAGAGTGAGCATTTCTCTGCACTTACTGCTCTATTTGCATTGAAACCTGTCTTCGATTGACGTCTGGATTCGGCTGCGAGACAGCTACATATGTGCATTCCCTGTAGACAGCCACAACACAGGTCACTCAACTGCAACTGCATTCATCTGCATTCTGATTGGCCTGGGGGAGAGCTCCGCTCCCCTTACCGCAAATATGTTCAAGAACGATAATTATTGTCAGTAAGTACAGTATACCTACATCTTATAATCATGTGTGTTTAAATAATTTGTTGTTAGATCGTTTAAATATTGAAAAGGATCTGTTTTTAATAGACATTTTACAAAAACAACTGGTACATTTGGGAATTCTGTAAAGGAAAAACCCAACTGCCGTGACATTGCCAACCACAATGCCGTGACTCGGATTCGAACCGAGGTTACTGCGGCCACAACGCAGAGTACTAACCACTATACGATCACGGCGAGCTACTTGGGCTCAATAACGTACAGTGACATGAAGAAATTATAATTCGGAACACTCAGGGCTACTCCTGTGATAGGCTGAATGTGTTCATTGCTTCCTCATTCCTTATACAAAGGCTTTATCTCCTCAGTGGTTGATAGGCTGAAACCGTTTCCTGGCCGCCTGCTTGTGAACTGGCAGGAGTCAAAGATCACACATACACTGGTGGGCCTGTGATGGGACACCAATGCAGAGAAACACACCTGGCGCAGATATTCTATTCTGTTTATTAGACCTGCATCTCCCCTGTACCTCCTCAAGCCATCTGTATGTGAAGCAAGAAAGAGTTAAGGAACGGTCCATCTACACTTTTATTGGGAGGATGCTGCCGTGAGCTCCTCCCAGCTAATCACACAAACAGCAGTAAAGCAAGATGACTACACAGTTAGGGGGGACTGCATGGTTAGGTTTTTGAGGAATTATTGAAACTGACCTCAGTGACCCATAATCAGAGCTGTGGCTAATGACTGCATGCCTAATTATGATGAAGCAAGCACCATGGCTCGTAGGGGCCCCACAACACACTTTTCTTAGCTCATTGAATTAAAGTATAAACTTCTGCCATGTGTGAGTGGTAAAGGCTCGTTAATTTTGTTGCTTTTCAAATTCACGTCTGACAACAAGACGAAGGAACATTGGGGCATCAGACGCTTTGGAAAGTAGCCACCAACCGCAGAGAAAGAGAGAAAGAGGGAAAAGACAGTATGAGGTGTGGAGAAAACAGCAGCAGGTACAAGGAGCTCAAATGAGATTAATGGCGCCTAAATAGAGCACGTAAAGGAACAGTTACAAATCTAAGAAAAGGGAAAGAAAAGACTAGGAAAAAACACAGAAAGAGCTTGTAGATGAAATTCGCTTCCAGGAAAAGCAGGTTAAGAGAAATTACACAGGGAGCAGTTAAGCTTGTAACACGGGGGAGAATAGAAAAGAAAATGCAGTTTTATGAAGTGTGTTTGCCTAATCCAGCTAGCACTTTTATTTTATTTCTCTATTTGCTTCTTTTATAGGTAAAGTAAGTTTCAAGTGCATGCACAGGTATGACCGAGAGAGCCAGGGTATAATAATTTGAAGCGTTTGCACCAGCGCTAATGAAGGACGAGAGTTATAGCAAAGATATGAAAGGGGGAGCGATAATAAATATGTGATATGGCAATAGTGACACCAAAATAAGCCACCTATTTATAAAACTGACATGGAAGAAATACTAAAGGTTAACTTCTGAAATTGTAGCCGATGTTAAAAAGATTCTCGTTGTCGGCAGGATTCGAACCTGCGCGGGGAGACCCCAATGGATTTCTAGTCCATCACCTTAACCACTCGGCCACAACAACTGACTGTAAGGTGTGTGCACATAATCTGTATGCAAGTTTTCAAGGTGTCCCACAGCAAATTCCTGATATTCTGCAATGCACTTTTTAAAAATAATGTTTTTTTCAGCAGGCACATTCTCTCCTAAAAACAAAAATTGCATGCGTATATCTCTAGTTTGGAATACCATAGGCTTGCAGGCATACTCTCATGGGTCACTCAAGTTTTTTGGACCCTATTGCACTCTGTTTTTGTGCTGCTTTTATATGGCCCATATTACAGAAGTCTACCATCTTTGAGTATTTGAGGCTCCTTTGTAAGTGCTTTATATTTTTTCCTTGAAGAGCTATATAATAAAGGGGTCCGGGAAGGATTGCATTTATGGAAGATAAAAGAAGGCCCACTTGTCTCACCAAATGCTGTAGAGAAACCTGATGTTTTACTCATGTTATCCTTAGTTCGTTTTTGTTAGATCTTGCATTCTTAAGGTGGTCCCAACCCCACCTTATTGCTTTTCACCTCCGCATTTTGCTGTATCTTTTTGTTGGCCTTAGGACTCTGATCACTTTATCGCTACTAATCAGTGCTGAAGTGCACGTGCTTCTTCCCTAATCATGTGTATAATTGGAGTATACCTGACTGACAGATTTAATTTACTTGAAAGCCCCTTGTAAAGTGGTATACCATATACCCAGGGACTGATTGTGCCGCCCAAAGAAATAGCATTTCAAACCTGTCTCAAGCCTGCTACTGCAGTGCCTGTGCTGCAGTGCACTGCCACTTCGACTTGGCATTTAAAACTACTTGCCAAGCCTTAAACTCCAATTTTATTACATATCAGTAACCCCTAAGGTAGGCCCTAGGTAGTCCTAGGGGCATCATGCTATGTAAGTAAAAGGTAAGACATGTACTGTGGTAGTTTGTATGTCCTAGTAGTATCAAACAGTCTATTACATTTTTCACTACTGTGAGGTCTGCCCCTCTCATAGGTTAGCATTGGGTATTCCCTTATACTTTTTGGGGGGTAATTCCTTATCAGAGAGGAGAAGCTTTATTTATTTATTGATAAATCCTATCTACTGGTGAGGTTGGATTTAATCTTACTATTGTATAAATGCCATTTTTAGAGAGTGAGCATTTCTCTGCACTTACTGCTCTATTTGCATTGAAACCTGTCTTCGATTGACGTCTGGATTGGGCTGCGAGACAGCTACATATGTGCATTCCCTATAGACAGCCACAACACAGGTCACTCAACTGCAACTGCATTCATCTGCATTCTGATTGGCCTGGGGGAGAGCTCCGCTCCCCTTACCGCAAATATGTTCAAGAACGATAATTTATGTCAGTAAGTACAGTATACCTACATCTTATAATCATGTGTGTTTAAATAATTTGTCGTTAGATCGTTTAAATATTGAAAAGGATCTGTTTTTGATAGACATTTTACAAAAACAACTGGTACATTTGGGAATTCTGTAAAGGAAAAACCCAACTGCAGTGACATTGCCAACCACAATGCCGTGACTCAGATTCTAACCGAGGTTGCTGCGGCCACAACGCAGAGTACTAACCACTATACGATCACGGCGAGCTACTTGGGCTCAATAACGTACAGTGACATGAAGAAATTATAATTCGGAACACTCAGGGCTACTCCTGTGATAGGCTGAATGTGTTCATTGCTTCCTCATTCCTCATACAAAGGCTTTATCTCCTCAGTGGTTGATAGGCTGAAACCGTTTCCTGGCCGCCTGCTTGTGAACTGGCAGGAGTCAAAGATCACACATACACTGGTGGGCCTGTGATGGGACACCAATGCAGAGAAACACACCCGGCGCAGATATTCTATTCTGTTTATTAGACCTGCATCTCCCCTGTACCTCCTCAAGCCATCTGTATGTGAAACAAGAAAGAATTAAGGAACGGTCCATCTACACTTTTATTGGGAGGATGCTGCCGTGAGCTCCTCCCAGCTAATCACACAAACAGCAGTAAAGCAAGATGACTACACAGTTAGGGGGGACTGCATGGTTAGGTTTTTGAGGAATTATTGAAACTGACCTCATTGACCCATAATCAGAGCTGTGGCTAATGACTGCATGCCTAATTATGATGAAGCAAGCACCATGGCTCGTAGGGGCCCCACAACACACTTTTCTTAGCTCATTGAATTAAAGTATAAACTTCTGCCATGTGTGAGTGGTAAAGGCTTGTTAATTTTGCTGCTTTTCAAATTCACGTCTGACAACAAGACGAAGGAACATTGGGGCATCAGACGCTTTGGAAAGTAGCCACCAATCGCAGAGAAAGAGAGAAAGAGGGAAAAGACAGTATGAGGTGTGGAGAAAACAGCAGCAGGTACAAGGAGCTCAAATGAGATTAATGGCGCCTCAGTAGAGCACGTAAAGGAACAGTTACAAATCTAAGAAAAGGGAAAGAAAAGACTAGGAAAAAACACAGAAAGAGCTTGTAGATGAAATTCTCTTCCAGGAACAGCAGGTTAGGAGAAATTACACAGGGAGCAGTTAAGCTTGTAACACGGGGGAGAATAGAAAAGAAAATGCAGTTTTATGAAGTGTGTTTGCCTAATCCAGCTAGCACTTTTATTTTATTTCTCTATTTGCTTCTTTTATTGGTAAAGTAAGTTTCAAGTGCATGCACAGGTATGACCGAGAGAGCCAGGGTATAATAATTTGAAGCGTTTGCACCAGCGCTAATGAAGGACGAGAGTTATAGCAAAGATATGAAAGGGGGAGCGATAATAAATATGTGATATGGCAATAGTGACACCAAAATAAGCCACCTATTTATAAAACTGACATGGAAGAAATACTAAAGGTTAACTTCTGAAATTGTAGCCGATGTTAAAAAGATTCGCGTTGTCGGCAGGATTCGAACCTGCGCGGGCAGACCCCAATGGATTTCTAGTCCATCGCCTTAACCACTCGGCCACAACAACTGACTGCAAGGTGTGTGCACATAATCTGTATGCAAGTTTTCAAGGTGTCCCACAGCAAATTCCTGATATTCTGCAATGCACTTTTAAAAAATAATGTTTTTTTCAGCAGGCACATTCTCTCCTAAAAACAAAAATTGCATGCATCTATCTCTAGTTTGGAATACCATAGGCTTGCATGCATACTCTCATGGGTCACTCAAGTTTTTTGGACCCTATTGCACTCTGTTTTCGTGCTGCTTTTAGTACATGGCCCATATTACAGAAGTCTACCATCTTTGAGAATTGAGGCTCCTTTGTAAGTGCTTTATATTTATTCCTGGAAGAGCTATATAATAAAGGGGTCCAGGAAGGATGGCATTTATGGAAGATAAAAGAAGGCCCACTTGTCTCACCAAATGCTGTAGAGAAACCTGATGTTTTACTCATGTTATCCTTAGTTCGTTTTTGTTAGACCTTGCATTCTTAAGGTGGTCCCAACCCCACCTTATTGCTTTTCACCTCCGCATTTTGCTGTATCTTTTTGTTGGCCTTAGGACTCTGATCACTTTATCGCTACTAATCAGTGCTGAAGTGCACGTGCTTCTTCCCTAATCATGTGTATAATTGGAGTATACCTGACTGACAGATTTAATTTACTTGAAAGCCCCTTGTAAAGTGGTATACCATATACCCAGGGACTGATTGTGCCGCCCAAAGAAATAGCATTTCAAACCTGTCTCAAGCCTGCTACTGCAGTGCCTGTGCTGCAGTGTACTGCCACTTCGACTTGGCATTTAAAACTACTTGCCAAGCCTTAAACTCCAATTTTATTACATATCAGTAACCCCTAAGGTAGGCCCTAGGTAGTCCTAGGGGCATCATGCTATGTAAGTAAAAGGTAAGACATGTACTGTGGTAGTTTGTATGTCCTAGTAGTATCAAACAGTCTATTACATTTTTCACTACTGTGAGGTCTGCCCCTCTCATAGGTTAGCATTGGGTATTCCCTTATACTTTTTGGGGGGTAATTCCATATCAGAGAGGAGAAGCTTTATTTATTTATTGATAAATCCTATCTACTGGTGAGGTTGGATTTAATCTTACTATTGTATAAATGCCATTTTTAGAGAGTGAGCATTTCTCTGCACTTACTGCTCTATTTGCATTGAAACCTGTCTTCGATTGACGTCTGGATTGGGCTGCGGGACAGCTACATATGTGCATTCCCTGTAGACAGCCACAACACAGGTCACTCAACTGCAACTGCATTCATCTGCATTCTGATTGGCCTGGGGGAGAGCTCCGCTCCCCTTTCCGCAAATATGTTCAAGAACGATAATTTATGTCAGTAAGTACAGTATACCTACATCTTATAATCATGTGTGTTTAAATAATTTGTCGTTAGATCGTTTAAATATTGAAAAGGATCTGTTTTTAATAGACATTTTACAAAAAAAACTGGTACATTTGGGAATTCTGTAAAGGAAAAACCCAACTGCCGTGACATTGCCAACCACAATGCCGTGATTCGGATTCGAACCGAGGTTGCTGCGGCCACAACGCAGAGTACTAACCACTATACGATCACGGCGAGCTACTTGGGCTCAATAACGTACAGTGACATGAAGAAATTATAATTCGGAACACTCAGGGCTACTCCTGTGATAGGTTGAATGTGTTCATTGCTTCCTCATTCCTTATACAAAGGCTTTATCTCCTCAGTGGTTGATAGGCTGAAACCGTTTCCTGGCCGCCTGCTTGTGAACTGGCAGGAGTCAAAGATCACACATACACTGGTGGGCCTGTGATGGGACACCAATGCAGAGAAACACACCTGGCGCAGATATTCTATTCTGTTTATTAGACCTGCATCTCCCCTGTACCTCCTCAAGCCATCTGTATGTGAAGCAAGAAAGAGTTAAGGAACGGTCCATCTACACTTTTATTGGGAGGATGCTGCCGTGAGCTCCTCCCAGCTAATCACACAAACAGCAGTAAAGCAAGATAACTACACAGTTAGGGGGGACTGCATGGTTAGGTTTTTGAGGAATTATTGAAACTGACCTCAGTGACCCATAATCAGAGCTGTGGCAAATGACTGCATGCCTAATTATGATGAAGCAAGCACCATGGCTCGTAGGGGCCCCACAACACACTTTTCTTAGCTCATTGAATTAAAGTATAAACTTCTGCCATGTGTGAGTGGTAAAGGCTTGTTAATTTTGTTGCTTTTCAAATTCACGTCTGACAACAAGACGAAGGAACATTGGGGCATCAGACGCTTTGGAAAGTAGCCACCAACCGCAGAGAAAGAGAGAAAGAGGGAAAAGACAGTATGAGGTGTGGAGAAAACAGCAGCAGGTACAAGGAGCTCAAATGAGATTAATGGCGCCTCAGTAGAGCACGTAAGGGAACAGTTACAAATCTAAGAAAAGGGAAAGAAAAGACTAGGAAAAAACACAGAAAGAGCTTGTAGATGAAATTCTCTTTCAGGAACAGCAGGTTAGGAGAAATTACACAGGGAGCAGTTAAGCTTGTAACACGGGGGAGAATAGAAAAGAAAATGCAGTTTTATGAAGTGTGTTTGCCTAATCCAGCTAGCACTTTTATTTTATTTCTCTATTTGCTTCTTTTATTGGTAAAGTAAGTTTCAAGTGCATGCACAGGTATGACCGAGAGAGCCAGGGTATAATAATTTGAAGCGTTTGCACCAGCGCTAATGAAGGACGAGAGTTATAGCAAAGATATGAAAGGGGGAGCGATAATAAATATGTGATATGGCAATAGTGACACCAAAATAAGCCACCTATTTATAAAACTGACATGGAAGAAATACTAAAGGTTAACTTCTGAAATTGTAGCCGATGTTAAAAAGATTCTCGTTGTCGGCAGGATTCGAACCTGCGCAGGGAGACCCCAATGGATTTCTAGTTCATCGCCTTAACCACTCGGCCACAACAACTGACTGCAAGGTGTGTGCACATAATCTGTATGCAAGTTTTCAAAGTGTCCCACAGCAAATTCCTGATATTCTGCAATGCACTTTTTAAAAATAAGGTTTTTTTCAGCAGGCACATTCTCTCCTAAAAACAAAAATTGCATGCGTATATCTCTAGTTTGGAATACCATAGGCTTGCATGCATACTCTCATGGGTCACTCAAGTTTTTTGGACCCTATTGCACTCTGTTTTCGTGCTGCTTTTAGTATATGGC
>NW_028244321.1:1590000-1592500 GCF_964263255.1 Lissotriton vulgaris | reverse complement strand
TGTATGTGAAGCAAGAAAGAGTTAAGGAACGGTCCATCTACTCTTTTATTGGGAGGATGCTGCTGTGAGCTCCTCCCAGCTAATCACACAAACAGCAGTAAAGCAAGATAACTACACAGTTAGGGGGGACTGCATGGTTAGGTTTTTGAGGAATTATTGAAACTGACCTCAGTGACCCATAATCAGAGCTGTGGCTAATGACTGCATGCCTAATTATGATGAAGCAAGCACCATGGCTCGTAGGGGCCCCACAACACACTTTTCTTAGCTCATTGAATTAAAGTATAAACTTCTGCCATGTGTGAGTGGTAAAGGCTTGTTAATTTTGTTGCTTTTCAAATTCACGTCTGACAACAAGACGAAGGAACATTGGGGCATCAGACGCTTTGGAAAGTAGCCACCAACCGCAGAGAAAGAGAGAAAGAGGGAAAAGGCAGTATGAGGTGTGGAGAAAACAGCAGCAGGTACAAGGAGCTCAAATGAGATTAATGGTGCCTAAATAGAGCACGTAAAGGAACAGTTACAAATCTAAGAAAAGGGAAAGAAAAGACTAGGAAAAAACACAGAAAGAGCTTGTAGATGAAATTCTTTTCCAGGAACAGCAGGTTAAGAGAAATTACACAGGGAGCAGTTAAGCTTGTAACACGGGGGAAAATAGAAAAGAAAATGCAGTTTTATGAAGTGTGTTTGCCTAATCCAGCTAGCACTTTTAATTTATTTCTCTATTTGCTTCTTTTATTGGTAAAGTAAGTTTCAAGTGCATGCACAGGTATGACCGAGAGAGCCAGGGTATAATAATTTGAAGCGTTTGCACCAGCGCTAATGAAGGACGAGAGTTATAGCAAAGATATGAAAGGGGGAGCGATAATAAATATGTGATATGGCAATAGTGACACCAAAATAAGCCACCTATTTATAAAACTAACATGGAAGAAATACTAAAGGTTAACTTCTGAAATTGTAGCCGATGTTAAAAAGATTCTCGTTGTCGGCAGGATTCGAACCTGCGCGGGGAGACCCCAATGGATTTCTAGTCCATCGCCTTAACCACTCGGCCACAACAACTGACTGCAAGGTGTGTGCACATAATCTGTATGCAAGTTTTCAAGGTGTCCCACAGCAAATTCCTGATATTCTGCAATGAACTTTTTAAAAATAATGTTTTTTTCAGCAGGCACATTCTCTCCTAAAAACAAAAATTGCATGCGTATATCTCTAGTTTGGAATACCATAGGCTTGCATGCATACTCTCATGGGTCACTCAAGTTTTTTGGACCCTATTGCACTCTGTTTTCATGCTGCTTTTAGTATATGTCCCATATTAAAGAAGTCTACCATCTTTGAGTATTTGAGGCTCCTTTGTAAGTGCTTTATATTTTTTCCTTGAAGAGCTATATAATAAAGGGGTCCGGGAAGGATTGCATTTATGGAAGATAAAAGACGGCCCACTTGTCTCACCAAATGCTGTAGAGAAACCTGATGTTTTACTCATGTTATCCTTAGTTCGTTTTTGTTAGACCTTGCATTCTTAAGGTGGTCCCAACCCCACCTTATTGCTTTTCACCTCCGCATTTTGCTGTATCTTTTTGTTGGCCTTAGGACTCTGATCACTTTATCGCTACTAATCAGTGCTGAAGTGCACGTGCTTCTTCCCTAATCATGTGTATAATTGGAGTATACCTGACTGACAGATTTAATTTACTTGAAAGCCCCTTGTAAAGTGGTATACCATATACCCAGGGACTGATTGTGCCGCCCAAAGAAATAGCATTTCAAACCTGTCTCAAGCCTGCTACTGCAGTGCCTGTGCTGCAGTGTACTGCCACTTCGACTTGGCATTTAAAACTACTTGCCAAGCCTTAAACTCCAATTTTATTACATATCAGTAACCCCTAAGGTAGGCCCTAGGTAGTCCTAGGGGCATCATGCTATGTAAGTAAAAGGTAAGACATGTACTGTGGTAGTTTGTATGTCCTAGTAGTATCAAACAGTCTATTACATTTTTCACTACTGTGAGGTCTGCCCCTCTCATAGGTTAGCATTGGGTATTCCCTTATACTTTTTGGGGGGTAATTCCATATCAGAGAGGAGAAGCTTTATTTATTTATTGATAAATCCTATCTACTGGTGAGGTTGGATTTAATCTTACTTTTGTATGAATGCCATTTTTAGAGAGTGAGCATTTCTCTGCACTTACTGCTCTATTTGAATGAAAACCTGTCTTCAATTGACGTCTGGATTGGGCTGCGAGACAGCTACATATGTGCATTCCCTGTAGACAGCCACAACACAGGTCACTCAACTGCAACTGCATTCATCTGCATTCTGATTGGCCTGGGGGAGAGCTCCGCTCCCCTTACCGCAAATATATTCAAGAACGATAATTTATGTCAGTAAGTACAGTATACCTACATCTTATAATCATGTGTGTTTAAATAATTTGTCGTTAGATCGTCTAAATATTGAAAAGGATCTGTTTTTAATAGACATTTTACAAAAG
>NW_028244321.1:1530000-1585000 GCF_964263255.1 Lissotriton vulgaris | reverse complement strand
TAATCAGTGCTGAAGTGCACGTGCTTCTTCCCTAATCATGTGTATAATTGGAGTATACCTGACTGACAGATTTAATTTACTTGAAAGCCCCTTGTAAAGTGGTATACCATATACCCAGGGACTGATTGTGCCGCCCAAAGAAATAGCATTTCAAACCTGTCTCAAGCCTGCTACTGCAGTGCCTGTGCTGCAGTGTACTGCCACTTCGACTTGGCATTTAAAACTACTTGCCAAGCCTTAAACTCCAATTTTATTACATATCAGTAACCCCTAAGGTAGGCCCTAGGTAGTCCTAGGGGCATCATGCTATGTAAGTAAAAGGTAAGACATGTACTGTGGTAGTTTGTATGTCCTAGTAGTATCAAACAGTCTATTACATTTTTCACTACTGTGAGGTCTGCCCCTCTCATAGGTTAGCATTGGGTATTCCCTTATACTTTTTTGGGGGTAATTCCATATCAGAGAGGAGAAGCTTTATTTATTTATTGATAAATCCTATCTACTGGTGAGGTTGGATTTAATCTTATTACTGTATAAATGCCATTTTTAGAGAGTGAGCATTTCTCTGCACTTACTGCTCTATTTGCATTGAAACCTGCCTTCGATTGACGTCTGGATTGGGCTGCGAGACAGCTACATATGTGCATTCCCTGTAGACAGCCACAACACAGGTCACTCAACTGCAACTGCATTCATCTGCATTCTGATTGGCCTGGGGGAGAGCTCCGCTCCCCTTACCGCAAATATGTTCAAGAACGATAATTTACGTCAGTAAGTACAGTATACCTACATCTTATAATCATGTGTGTTTAAATAATTTGTCGTTAGATCGTTTAAATATTGAAAAGGATCTGTTTTTAATAGACATTTTACAAAAACAACTGGTACATTTGGGAATTCTGTAAAGGAAAAACCCAACTGCCGTCACATTGCCAACCACAAAGCCGTGACTCGGATTCGAACCGAGGTTGCTGCAGCCACAACGCAGAGTACTAACCACTATACGATCATGGCGAGCTACTTGGGCTCGATAACGTACAGTGACATGAAGAAATTATAATTCGGAACACTCAGGGCTACTCCTGTGATATGCTGAATGTGTTCATTGCTTCCTCATTCCTTATACAAAGGCTTTATCTCCTCAGTGGTTGATAGGCTGAAACCGTTTCCTGGCCGCCTGCTTGTGAACTGGCAGGAGTCAAAGATCACACATACACTGGTGGGCCTGTGATGGGACACCAATGCAGAGAAACACACCCGGCGCAGATATTCTATTCTGTTTATTAGACCTGCATCTCCCCTGTACCTCCTCAAGCCATCTGTATGTGAAACAAGAAAGAATTAAGGAACGGTCCATCTACACTTTTATTGGGAGGATGCTGCCGTGAGCTCCTCCCAGCTAATCACACAAACAGCAGTAAAGCAAGATGACTACACAGTTAGGGGGGACTGCATGGTTAGGTTTTTGAGGAATTATTGAAACTGACCTCATTGACCCTTAATCAGAGCTGTGGCTAATGACTGCATGCCTAATTATGATGAAGCAAGCACCATGGCTCGTAGGGGCCCCACAACACACTTTTCTTAGCTCATTGAATTAAAGTATAAACTTCTGCCATGTGTGAGTGGTAAAGGCTTGTTAATTTTGCTGCTTTTCAAATTCACGTCTGACAACAAGACGAAGGAACATTGGGGCATCAGACGCTTTGGAAAGTAGCCACCAACCGCAGAGAAAGAGAGAAAGAGGGAAAAGACAGTATGAGGTGTGGAGAAAACAGCAGCAGGTACAAGGAGCTCAAATGAGATTAATGGCGCCTCAGTAGAGCACGTAAAGGAACAGTTACAAATCTAAGAAAAGGGAAAGAAAAGACTAGGAAAAAACACAGAAAGAGCTTGTAGATGAAATTCTCTTCCAGGAACAGCAGGTTAGGAGAAATTACACAGGGAGCAGTTAAGCTTGTAACACGGGGGAGAATAGAAAAGAAAATGCAGTTTTATGAAGTGTGTTTGCCTAATCCAGCTAGCACTTTTATTTTATTTCTCTATTTGCTTCTTTTATTGGTAAAGTAAGTTTCAAGTGCATGCACAGGTATGACCGAGAGAGCCAGGGTATAATAATTTGAAGCGTTTGCACCAGCGCTAATGAAGGACGAGAGTTATAGCAAAGATATGAAAGGGGGAGCGATAATAAATATGTGATATGGCAATAGTGACACCAAAATAAGCCACCTATTTATAAAACTGACATGGAAGAAATACTAAAGGTTAACTTCTGAAATTGTAGCCGATGTTAAAAAGATTCTCGTTGTCGGCAGGATTCGAACCTGCGCGGGGAGACCCCAATGGATTTCTAGTCCATCGCCTTAACCACTCGGCCACAACAACTGACTGCAAGGTATGTGTACATAATCTGTATGCAAGTTTTCAAGGTGTTCCACAGCAAATTCCTGATATTCTGCAATGCACTTTTTAAAAATAATGTTTTTTTCAGCAGGCACATTCTCTCGTAAAAACAAAAATTGCATGCGTATATCTCTAGTTTGGAATACCATAGGCTTGCATGCATACTCTCATGGGTCACTCAAGTTTTTTGGACCCTATTGCACTCTGTTTTCGTGCTGCTTTTAGTATATGGCCCATATTACAGAAGTCTACCATCTTTGAGTATTTGAGGCTCCTTTGTAAGTGCTTTATATTTTTTCCTTGAAGAGCTATATAATAAAGGGGTCCGGGAAGGATTGCATTTATGGAAGATAAAAGAAGGCCCACTTGTCTCACCAAATGCTGTAGAGAAACCTGATGTTTTACTCATGTTATCCTTAGTTCGTTTTTGTTAGACCTTGCATTCTTAAGGTGGTCCCAACCCCACCTTATTGCTTTTCACCTCCGCATTTTGCTGTATCTTTTTGTTGGCCTTAGGACTCTGATCACTTTATCGCTACTAATCAGTGCTGAAGTGCACGTGCTTCTTCCCTAATCATGTGTATAATTGGAGTATACCTGACTGGCAGATTTAATTTACTTGAAAGCCCCTTGTAAAGTGGTATACCATATACCCAGGGACTGATTGTGCCGCCCAAAGAAATAGCATTTCAAACCTGTCTCAAGCCTGCTACTGCAGTGCCTGTGCTGCAGTGTACTGCCACTTCGACTTGGCATTTAAAACTACTTGCCAAGCCTTAAACTCCAATTTTATTACATATCAGTAACCCCTAAGGTAGGCCCTAGGTAGTCCTAGGGGCATCATGCTATGTAAGTAAAAGGTAAGACATGTACTGTGGTAGTTTGTATGTCCTAGTAGTATCAAACAGTCTATTACATTTTTCACTACTGTGAGGTCTGCCCCTCTCATAGGTTAGCATTGGGTATTCCCTTATACTTTTTGGGGGGTAATTCCATATCAGAGAGGAGAAGCTTTATTTATTTATTGATAAATCCTATCTACTGGTGAGGTTGGATTTAATCTTACTATTGTATAAATGCCATTTTTAGAGAGTGAGCATTTCTCTGCACTTACTGCTCTATTTGCATTGAAACCTGTCTTCGATTGACGTCTGGATTGGGCTGCGAGACAGCTACATATGTGCATTCCCTGTAGACAGCCACAACACAGGTCACTCAACTGCAACTGCATTCTGATTGGCCTGGGGGAGAGCTCCGCTCCCCTTACCGCAAATATGTTCAAGAACGATAATTTATGTCAGTAAGTACAGTATACCTACATCTTATAATCATGTGTGTTTAAATAATTTGTTGTTAGATCGTTTCAATATTGAAAAGGATCTGTTTTTAATAGACATTTTACAAAAACAACTGGTACATTTGGGAATTCTGTAAAGGAAAAACCCAACTGCCGTGACATTGCCAACCACAATGCCGTGACTCGGATTCGAACCGAGGTTGCTGCGGCCACAACGCAGAGTACTAACCACTATACGATCACGGCGAGCTACTTGGGCTCAATAACGTACAGTGACATGAAGAAATTATAATTCGGAACACTCAGGGCTACTCCTGTGATAGGCTGAATGTGTTCATTGCTTCCTCATTCCTTATACAAAGGCTTTATCTCCTCAGTGGTTGATAGGCTGAAACCGTTTCCTGGCCGCCTGCTTGTGAACTGGCAGGAGTCAAAGATCACACATACACTGGTGGGCCTGTGATGGGACACCAATGCAGAGAAACACACCTGGCGCAGATATTCTATTCTGTTTATTAGACCTGCATCTCCCCTGTACCTCCTCAAGCCATCTGTATGTGAAGCAAGAAAGAGTTAAGGAACGGTCCATCTACACTTTTATTGGGAGGATGCTGCCGTGAGCTCCTCCCAGCTAATCACACAAACAGCAGTAAAGCAAGATAACTACACAGTTAGGGGGGACTGCATGGTTAGGTTTTTGAGGAATTATTGAAACTGACCTCAGTGACCCATAATCAGAGCTGTGGCTAATGACTGCATGCCTAATTATGATGAAGCAAGCACCATGGCTCGTAGGGGCCCCACAACACACTTTTCTTAGCTCATTGAATTAAAGTATAAACTTCTGCCATGTGTGAGTGGTAAAGGCTTGTTAATTTTGTTGCTTTTCAAATTCACGTCTGACAACAAGACGAAGGAACATTGGGGCATCAGACGCTTTGGAAAGTAGCCACCAACCGCAGAGAAAGAGAGAAAGAGGGAAAAGACAGTATGAGGTGTGGAGAAAACAGCAGCAGGTACAAGGAGCTCAAATGAGATTAATGGCGCCTACATAGAGCACATAAAGGAACAGTTACAAATCTAAGAAAAGGGAAAGAAAAGACTAGGAAAAAACACAGAAAGAGCTTGTAGATGAAATTCTCTTCCAGGAACAGCAGGTTAAGAGAAATTACACAGGGAGCAGTTAAGCTTGTAACACGGGGAGAATAGAAAAGAAAATACAGTTTTATGAAGTGTGTTTGCCTAATCCAGCTAGCACTTTTATTTTATTTCTCTATTTGCTTCTTTTATTGGTAAAGTAAGTTTCAAGTGCATGCACAGGTATGACCGAGAGAGCCAGGGTATAATAATTTGAAGCGTTTGCACCAGCGCTAATGAAGGACGAGAGTTATAGCAAAGATATGAAAGGGGGAGCGATAATAAATATGTGATGTGGCAATAGTGACACCAAAAAAAGCCACCTATTTATAAAACTGACATGGAAGAAAAACTAAAGGTTAACTTCTGAAATTGTAGCCGATGTTAAAAAGATTCTCGCTATAGGCAGGATTTGAACCTGCGCGGGGCGACCCCAATGGATTTCTAGTCCATCGCCTTAACCACTCGGCCACAACAACTGACTGTAAGCCGTGTGCACATAATCTGTATGCAAGTTTTCAAGGTGTCCCACAGCAAATTCCTGATATTCTGCAATGCACTTTTTAAAAATAATGTTTTTTTCAGCAGGCACATTCTCTCCTAAAAACAAAAATTGCATGCGTATATCTCTAGTTTGGAATACCATAGGCTTGCATGCATACTCTCATGGGTCACTCAAGTTTTTTGGACCCTATTGCACTCTGTTTTCGTGCTGCTTTTAGTATATGGCCCATATTACAGAAGTCTACCATCTTTGAGTATTTGAGGCTCCTTTGTAAGTGCTTTATATTTTTTCCTTGAAGAGCTATATAATAAAGGGGTCCGGGAAAGATTGCATTTATGGAAGATAAAAGAAGGCCCATTTGTCTCACCAAATGCTGTAGAGAAACCTGATGTTTTACTCATGTTATCCTTAGTTCGTTTTTGTTAGACCTTGCATTCTTAAGGTGGTCCCAACCCCACCTTATTGCTTTTCACCTCCGCATTTTGCTGTATCTTTTTGTTGGCCTTAGGACTCTGATCACTTTATCGCTACTAATCAGTGCTGAAGTGCACGTGCTTCTTCCCTAATCATGTGTATAATTGGAGTATACCTGACTGACAGATTTAATTTACTTGAAAGCCCCTTGTAAAGTGGTATACCATATACCCAGGGACTGATTGTGCCGCCCAAAGAAATAGCATTTCAAACCTGTCTCAAGCCTGCTACTGCAGTGCCTGTGCTGCAGTGTACTGCCACTTCGACTTGGCATTTAAAACTACTTGCCAAGCCTTAAACTCCAATTTTATTACATATCAGTAACCCCTAAGGTAGGCCCTAAGAAGTCCTAGGGGCATCATGATATGCAAGTAAAAGGTAAGACATGTACTGTGGTAGTTTGTATGTCCTAGTAGTATCAAACAGTCTATTACATTTTTCACTACTGTGAGGTCTGCCCCTCTCATAGGTTAGCATTGGGTATTCCCTTATACTTTTTGGGGGGTAATTCCATATCAGAGAGGAGAAGCTTTATTTATTTATTGATAAATCCTATCTACTGGTGAGGTTGGATTTAATCTTACTATTGTATAAATGCCATTTTTAGAGAGTGAGCATTTCTCTGCACTTACTGCTCTATTTGCATGAAAACCTGTCTTCAATTGACGTCTGGATTGGGCTGCGAGACAGCTACATATGTGCATTCCCTGTAGACAGCCACAACACAGGTCACTCAACTGCAACTGCATTCATCTGCATTCTGATTGGCCTGGGGGAGAGCTCCGCTCCCCGTACCGCAAATATGTTCAAGAATGATAATTTATGTCAGTAAGTACAGTATACCTACATCTTATAATCATGTGTGTTTAAATAATTTGTCGTTAGATCGTTTAAATATTGAAAAGGATCTGTTTTTAATAGACATTTTACAAAAACAACTGGTACATTTGGGAATTCTGTAAAGGAAATACCCAACTGCTGTGACATTGCCAACCACAATGCCGCGACTGGGATTCGAACCGAGGTTGCTGCGGCCACAACGCAGAGTACTAACCACTATACGATCACAGCGAGCTACTTGGGCTCAATAACGTACAGTGACATGAAGAAATTATAATTCGGAACACTCAGGGCTACTCCTGTGATAGGCTGAATGTGTTCATTGCTTCCTCATTCCTTATACAAAGGCTTTATCTCCTCAGTGGTTGATAGGTTGAAACCGTTTCCTGGCCGCCTGCTTGTGAACTGGCAGGAGTCAAAGATCACACATACACTGGTGGGCCTGTGATGGGACACCTATGCAGAGAAACACACCTGGCGCAGATATTCTATTCTGTTTATTAGACCTGCATCTCCCCTGTACCTCCTCAAGCCATCTGTATGTGAAGCAAGAAAGAGTTAAGGAACGGTCCATCTACTCTTTTATTGGGAGGATGCTGCGCTGAGCTCCTCCCAGCTAATCACACAAACAGCAGTAAAGCAAGATAACTACACAGTTCGGGGGCACTGCATGGTTAGGTTTTTGAGGAATTATTGAAACTGACCTCAGTGACCCATAATCAGAGATGTGGCTAATGACTGCATGCCTAATTATGATGAAGCAAGCACCATGGCTCGTAGGGGCCCCACAACACACTTTTCTTAGCTCATTGAATTAAAGTATAAACTTCTGCCATGTGTGAGTGGTAAATGCTTGTTAATTTTGTTGCTTTTCAAATTCACGCCTGACAACAAGACGAAGGAACATTGGGGCATCAGACGCTTTGGAAAGTAGCCACCAACCGCAGAGAAAGAGAGAAAGAGGGAAAAGGCAGTATGAGGTGTGGAGAAAACAGCAGCAGGTACAGGGAGCTCAAATGAGATTAATGGCGGCTAAATAGAGCACGTAAAGGAACAGTTACAAATCTAAGAAAAGGGAAAGAAAAGACTAGGAAAAAACACAGAAAGAGCTTGTAGATGAAATTCTCTTCCAGGAACAGCAGGTTAAGAGAAATTAAACAGGGAGCAGTTAAGCTTGTAACACGGGGGAGAATAGAAAAGAAAATGCAGTTTTATGAAGTGTGTTTGCCTAATCCAGCTAGCACTTTTATTTTATTTCTCTATTTGCTTCTTTTATTGGTAAAGTAAGTTTCAAGTGCATGCACAGGTATGACCGAGAGAGCCAGGGTATAATAATTTGAAGCGTTTGCACCAGCGCTAATGAAGGACGAGAGTTATAGCAAAGATATGAAAGGGGGAGCGATCATAAATATGTGATATGGCAATAGTGACACCAAAATAAGCCACCTATTTATAAAACTGACATGGAAGAAATACTAAAGGTTAACTTCTGAAATTGTAGCCGATGTTAAAAAGATTCTCGTTGTCGGCAGGATTCGAACCTGCGCGGGGAGACCCCAATGGATTTCTAGTCCATCGCCTTAACCACTCGGCCACAACAACTGACTGTAAGGTGTGTGCACATAATCTGTATGCAAGTTTTCAAGGTGTCCCACAGCAAATTCCTGATATTCTGCAATGCACTTTTTAAAAATAATGTTTTTTTCAGCAGGCACATTCTCTCCTAAAAACAAAAATTGCATGCGTATATCTCTAGTTTGGAATACCATAGGCTTGCATGCATACTCTCATGGGTCACTCAAGTTTTTTGGACCCTATTGCACTCTGTTTTTGTGCTGCTTTTATTTTGCCCATATTACAGAAGTCTACCATCTTTGAGTATTTGAGGCTCCTTTGTAAGTGCTTTATATTTTTTCCTTGAAGAGCTATATAATAAAGGGGTCCGGGAAGGATTGCATTTATGGAAGATAAAAGAAGGCCCACTTGTCTCACCAAATGCTGTAGAGAAACCTGATGTTTTACTCATGTTATCCTTAGTTCGTTTTTGTTAGATCTTGCATTCTTAAGGTGGTCCCAACCCCACCTTATTGCTTTTCACCTCCGCATTTTGCTGTATCTTTTTGTTGGCCTTAGGACTCTGATCACTTTATCGCTACTAATCAGTGCTGAAGTGCACGTGCTTCTTCCCTAATCATGTGTATAATTGGAGTATACCTGACTGACAGATTTAATTTACTTGAAAGCCCCTTGTAAAGTGGTATACCATATACCCAGGGACTGATTGTGCCGCCCAAAGAAATAGCATTTCAAACCTGTCTCAAGCCTGCTACTGCAGTGCCTGTGCTGCAGTGTACTGCCACTTCGACTTGGCATTTAAAACTACTTGCCAGGGGAGGAGCTTCGCGGGCAACCAAGATGGCCGCGTAAGCTCGGAGCTCCGCGGACCTTCCGATCCTCCGCAACTATCCTGCCTGTAATCCTGATCCACGAGGGTGGATACTCGTTGCTGATGGCCCCCTGAGGCGAGCACCGTTTTCAGAATTCAAATCGGTGTCTCCTACGCGGAGCTACGTCGAGTGGGACTCCGTGCCAGCTCGGTGCCATTGTCTCTGCGGACTCCGCTACTACGTCTTGCTGAACTGCGGAGTGCCAGCCTGCTTTCGTCAACGGAGAAGTGTGCTGGACAGCGGTGCTAGTTGGGCGGCGGGGCACACCTGGAACTGTCTCCCATTGACGTCCCGGATATCACTCCGGGTTTCTGGGCTTGGACTTGCCTGGCATAGCCCTTTGTTCTCTGAGACCTAACATGGCGGGCAAGGGGGACCTCGACAAGCCATCTAATAGAGGAGGGCGCAGTAAACCGCAACAACAGCAGCAGAATCAAATTGAGCGCTACACTCAGCTGAAAACACCGCCTGCTACAGGTCCCTCTGCCAAGGGCATCCCACATTCGGGCTCGCCGGACGGCTCTGAGCCCACTTTGACCGACATTTTGGGAGCCATCACTAGTTTCCGGGCGGACATGCAGCAACAACATGAAGTCCTCACGCACAAGGTGGATGGCATGGCCGTTGATCTGTCCCTCATCAGAGCCGACTTGGGCAAGACCAATGACAGGGTCAAGAACCTGGACATTAAGACGGCCAGTCTCACGGAAGACGTTTCGGATCTGCAAACGGAGGTCCGGAACCTGCAGAGGACGGCGGAGCACTTCGCGAGGCGGCTGGATGATTTCGAAAGCCGGGCCAGGCGGCAGAACGTCCGCATTGTCGGCGTACCGGAGGGTTCGGAGGAGGCGGCGACGGACCTCCTCGTTGAAGACTTGATCAGAACACATCTGGCCCCGCCTGGCCTCAGCAACTTTTTCTCGGTGGAGCGTGCCCACCGGGTACCGGGTGGCCCGCCGAAGACTGGCGTGGCACCTAGACCCATCGTGGCCCGGCTGCTTAACTTCCGCGACAGGGATGCTATCCTGCAGGCCTCCAGGCGACATGGCCCACTTAAATTTCAAAACGCTGATGTCCATTTCTACCCAGATTTCACCAGGACAGTACAGCGACAGCGCCAAAGCTATTCTGGGGTGAAGCGACGACTACGAGACCTGGGCCTCAAGTACTCTATGATGTTCCCTGCTAAGCTCCGGATCGAATACGAGGGCCGTGCCCTGTTCTTCGACTTCGCTGAGAACGTCAGTGACTGGCTGGACACTCTACCACCGCGCCGAGAAGCACAGGAGGACCATGAGGGTGGCGCGGCTGGCGGCCCGGACCTATGAGACTTGGTTCTGTAATGGGTGACTAATTGATTCTCTTGCTTGCCTCAGTGGCTATCTAATGTTGCTCTTAGATGCCGTACTATCTTTCCTGTCAGTACATGGAGGGTGGCGGGAGGAGTTCACGGAGATTCCTTACTCCCCTGGGTGTCTTTTTGTAGAGTAGTTATGGGGCGACAGGCACACTGCTGGTTGGGGGGGCTTTTTAGTCACATGCAGGGGTGCAGGGTGGGGGGTGCAATTTTGCGGGGTTTGTTACTTGTTTGTTCTATTTCTTTTTCTTCCTTGAGGCAATGGACTGTGTGTTTTACTGTACAATGGACGTTTGGGTCGCACGGAGTCGGGTGGGGCGGGTTGTTTGGGGATGGGGGGTAGGAAACTAAAAGTGCTTAGCTGGAATGTCAATGGATTAGGTGATAGGGTTAAGAGAGGGGTGGTGCTCCAGCTGATAAAAAGGAACATGCCTGATGTAGTGTTACTGCAGGAAACGCACTTAGTGGGCAACTCTTGTAGGGCCCTGAATCGAAAGGGTTACAAAATGGTCGCCCACTCTGGGTTCTCCTCGGGCTCCCGGGGGGCGGGCATCCTTGTACGTGCGTCCCTTCCGCTTGAGATAGACGTCACCCTGCTAGATGATAGGGGGCGTTATGCAGCTGTGGCGGGGAGGTGGGAGGGGCGTGCCCTGGCCCTGTTGTCGGTTTATGTTCCCCCTGGTCTCCAGTCTAGCACCTTCCGGGACCTTGGTGGTGCCATTTTGTCTCTGCCTTCGGGCCTGCTGATCCTAGGGGGTGATTTCAATTCAGTCTGCTCTGGCGCTCTAGATCGTCAGCCACCGAGAGACCTCCCGGGTTCCCAAACGTGGCTGCCGACCTTCCTTGACTCTATGGGTCTGGTGGATTGTTGGCGGCTATTACATCCGGCGCTTCGCCAGTTTTCGTTCCTCTCCGGTGCCCATGGAAGTCTGTCCCGCCTGGACTATGTCCTCACCCTGGCGGCGCAATCGCCTGCCATCTCTGAGGCGCGTTTTTTGGCGAGGGGCGTTTCCGACCACTCGCCGTTGTGGATCTCATTTGACTTCGGTGTCCTTTTGTCCAGCCGCCCGGCAGCGGTAAATCCCTGGTATTTCCGCAACCACAACACGCGAGCACTTTTGGCCAAGGCCATCGACCTATACTTTACAGAAAATACTGGCTCAGTGGGCTCTGCGGTCACCCTTTGGGAGGCCTTCAAAACGGTGTTGCGGGGTGAGGCCCTGGCTCTCATCGCGGCGGCCAAAAGAACTCGTGATGCGGATCTCCTGCAAGTTGAGGAGGAGGTCTTGGACCTCGAGTCCCGTCTGGGGCCCGAGCCCGAACCCGCCCTCCTGCATGAACTCTCTCTGAAGCAATCGGAGTATCACAATCTCGCCACGAACGCAGCTCTGCTCTTAGCGAAGGAGCAGCAAGGCCGCATTTATGACGTCGGGGACAAGGCTGGTAAATTGCTGGCCTGGCTGGACAGGCGGGAAATGGCAAGCCGAGTGGTTCCGGAGATCCTGTGCGAGGACGGAGTGGTGGTTACTGATCCGAGCGCCATCGCCGAGTCTTTTGCTGACTATTTCCGGGGGGTCTATACCTCCGGGTCAGATCGCTCCGAGGCGGACTCGGCTGAATTCCTCTCGGCGATAGACCTTCCTTGCCTCTCTGAGGAGGACAGGGTGGACATTGACCGGGACATCACTGCGGACGAGATCGCCCTGGCGATCCGCGCTCTGCGTGCGGGTAAAGCAACCGGACCCAATGGCATACCGGTTGAACTATACAAGATCCGGCCGGACGTGATCTCCCCTCACTTGAAAGACATGTTCCTCCGTGCCCGTGAAGATGGCGTCTTCCCCCTGGACCAGCGACTGGCCACTATCGTGGTTATTCACAAGGATGGCAAGCCGCGGGATGTCTGTAGGTCCTATCGCCCTATTTCCCTCCTCAACGCCGAACCCAAGATCCTGGCCAAATTGTTGGCTAATCGGTTGATCGGGGTTATTAGCGACCTGGTGCACCCGGACCAGTCCGGTTTTATACCCCGCCGCAATACTGCCCTTAACTTGAGACGCTTGCACGGCGTTATGGCCAGAGTTCACGCCCTTACTGAACCGGCGGTGCTGGCCTCCCTTGATGCCACAATGGCCTTTGATTCCTTGGAATGGAATTATTTGTGGGCAGTTTTGACGAAACTTGGATTTGGACCGGGCTTCCTGGGCTGGGTGCAACTTCTTTATTCTAGCCCCCTGGCTGCTGTCACGGTGAACGGTCATATGTCTGCTCCCTTCGCACTTCAGCGAGGCACCAGACAGGGTTGTCCCTTGTCTCCGCTCCTGTTTGCGATGGCTCTGGAGCCCCTCGCGGCGATGCTGCGCTCGCACCCTGACTTGCATGGGATCTCCTGGTCCCCGGGCTTTGAGGACAGGGTCTCCCTGTACGCGGACGACATCCTGCTATATCTCACCTCCCCTTGCAAGTCGCTTATCGTGGCGTGCGATGTGCTCAGGCTGTTTGGGCGCTACTCCGGCCTGATTATTAACTGGGCCAAATCCTCCCTTTACATCCTCAGGGGTGACACGCCGCGCCTCCCTAGAGGTTGCAACATCCAACTGGCGGGACAAGGCTTTAAGTACTTGGGGATTTACATTTCACACAACCCTAAGGCAAGGTACGACCACAACTTGCTCCCCCCGCTCCACCGTTTGCGGCGGGATGTGGAGAGTTGGCGTAAGCTCCCTCTCTCGTTGCTGGGCCGGGCGGCGTTATTTAAAATGATGTCCCTGCCCAGGTTCCTGTATGCCTTGCAGAATACTCAGGACCTTGTCCCGGCCCGCTACTTCAGGGAGGTTGAGAGCCTGCAGCGTGCCCTTCTTTGGGATGGACGACCCCGTGTCGCTGTCCGGAAGCTTACCATGCCATGGTATGATGGGGGCATTGCGTTACCAGACGTGCGGAGATACTACTGGGCCTCTCAACTTACCGCCATCAATCATGGTTTTTACGGTCCCGTGAACAACCCCGGTTATGCCATGGACCGCTGGCTTTTGCACGGAGGCAATTATTATCGCGCCCTATATTCTAGATCCTTTGATCGTAACCTCACAGGCCCGACCAAGGCGGCGGTCCATACGTGGTGGACGGTCACTGAGATACAGGGCTGGCAGGGCAGACTGACGAGATTTACCCCTCTCTTTGATTCCGACATTTTGGGCAAGCTTTGGCACACCAAGGGCTTTGAGAAGTGGGATCTCATAGGCATCTCGAGGGTTGAGGACATGCTCTCCAGGGGGGTGGTCAAGACTTTCCCACAGCTGCAGGCGGAATATAAATTGAGTGATACGGAGTTTTTCCGCTACGCCCAGCTGCAGCACGCAATAGCTGCCGCCAGGCCGGAGGAGGGTGACATCCCCGAGAGTTCGCCTTTGGAGGACAGGGTGTTGGACGGGCATATGCCTGATAGCGCCATCTCTCTGTCCTACAAGAAGCTGATCAACGTTCAGGTGGACCTCCTCCAGCGCTTGCGAGAGCAGTGGGTGGCCGATGGGCTGGAACTGGACGATGAGGACTGGCAGAGTGCTGTGTCCTCCCCTAAGGAGGTAGCCATTTCCTCGCGTCTGAGATTGGTCCAGTTTAAAATTCTTCACCGAGTGTATGTCACCGGCCCCAGGCTTGTGCACATGGGCTTCTCGCCGGATGGCCTCTGTCGTCGTGGCTGCGGAGCCCTTGCCACCTTTCTGCATATATTGTGGGAGTGCCCCGTTATTGCCCCTTACTGGGAGAGGGTCCATAGAGTGATGCGGGAGGTGACTGGAGTGGAGTTAGCAGCGGAGGCGCGTAGGTGCCTCCTGAATGTTTGGGAGCCTAATGACTATAATACGGCGCAGACCCGCTGGGCCACACTGGGCAATATGGTCGCTAAACGGGACATAGCACAGAGGTGGGGTTCTAATGTGGCCCCCCTGGTGGTACAATGGAAGGCCAACATGGACTGGTGTATGTTGCGCGAAAAGACTGTGTATACTGCCAGAGGGCGGCCTCAGATGTGGAACAAGGTATGGGGTGCCTGGAATGCCTATAGAGGGGATCTGTGCCTACCACCTGCACCGTTGCCACGGGATGAACGCTTGTCGCCATAGACGTTGACAACAGCTATGTTACTCTTGTATTGATTCTCCTGTTCTTCCTTCCCCCACCCCCCGCTTTTGCTACATTCTGTCTCAGTTCTTTCTACAGCTTCTCTAGCCCCTGCCGCCTCCTACCGACTAGTGGTCTTCTTCTCCTCCATTGCCTTTTCCGCGCCCTCGGGCGCTTTGTTTAAGTTTCTGTGTGAAAAAAATAAAAAACAACCTGCATTGTCCTGACATGAATCGCTAGGCACTATGACCGTTCTATACTATGCTGCCTTGCCTCCGGGATGTTAGGCTGAATAGCTGTGTGCTTTCTTACAATAAAGGTTTTAAAAAATTAAAAAAAAAAAAAAAAAACTACTTGCCAAGCCTTAAACTCCAATTTTATTACATATCAGTAACCCCTAAGGTAGGCCCTAAGTTGTCCTAGGGGCATCATGCTATGTAAGTAAAAGGTAAGACATGTACTGTGGTAGTTTGTATGTCCTAGTACTATCAAACAATCTATTACATTTTTCACTACTGTGAGGTCTGCCCCTCTCATAGGTTAGCATTGGGTATTCCCTTATACTTTTTGGGGGGTAATTCCATATCAGAGAGGAGAAGCTTTATTTATTTATTAATAAATCCTATCTACTGGTGAGGTTGGATTTAATCTTACTATTGTATAAATGCCATTTTTAGAGAGTGAGCATTTCTCTTCACTTACTGCTCTATTTGCATGAAAACCTGTCTTCAATTGACGTCTGGATTGGGCTGCGAGACAGCTACATATGTGCATTCCCTGTAGACAGCCACAACACAGGTCACTCAACTGCAACTGCATTCATCTGCATTCTGATTGGCCTGGGGGAGAGCTCCGCTCCCCTTACCGCAAATATGTTCAAGAACGATAATTTATGTTAGTAAGTACAGTATACCTACATCTTATAATCATGTGTGTTTAAATAATTTGTCGTTAGATCGTTTAAATATTGAAAAGGATCTGTTTTTAATAGACATTTTACAAAAACAAATGGTACATTTGGGAATTCTGTAAAGGAAAAACCCAACTGCCGTGACATTGCCAACCACAATGCCGTGACTCGGATTCAAACCGAGGTTGCTGCGGCCACAACGCAGAGTACTAACCACTATACGATCACGGCGAGCTACTTGGGCTCAATAACGTACAGTGACATGAAGAAATTATAATTCCTAACACTCAGGGCTACTCCTGTGATAGGCTGAATGTGTTCATTGCTTCCTCATTCCTTATACAAAGGCTTTATCTCCTCAGTGGTTGATAGGCTTAAACCGTTTCCTGGCCGCCTGCTTGTGAACTGGCAGGAGTCAAAGATCACACATACACTGGTGGGCCTGTGATGGGACACCAATGCAGAGAAACACACCTGGCGCAGATATTCTATTCTGTTTATTAGACCTGCATCTCCCCTGTACCTCCTCAAGCCATCTGTATGTGAAGCAAGAAAGAGTTAAGGAACGGTCCATCTACACTTTTATTGGGAGGATGCTGCCGTGAGCTCCTCCCAGCTAATCACACAAACGGCAGTAAAGCAAGATAACTACACAGTTAGGCGGGACTGCATGGTTAGGTTTTTGAGGAATTATTGAAACTGACCTCAGTGACCCATAATCAGAGCTGTGGCTAATGACTGCATGCCTAATTATGATGAAGCAAGCACCATGGCTCGTAGGGGACCAACAACACACTTTTCTTAGCTCAGTGAATTAAAGTATAAACTTCTGCCATGTGTGAGTGGTAAAGGCTTGTTAATTTTGTTGCTTTTCAAATTCACGTCTGACAACAAGACGAAGGAACATTGGGGCATCAGACGCTTTGGAAAGTAGCCACCAACCGCAGAGAAAGAGAGAAAGAGGGAAAAGACAGTATGAGGTGTGGAGTAAACAGCAGCAGGTACAAGGAGCTCAAATGAGATTAATGGCGCCTAAATAGAGCACGTAAAGGAATAGTTACAAATCTAAGAAAAGGGAAAGAAAAGACTAGGAAAAAACACAGAAAGAGCTTGTAGATGAAATTCTCTTCCAGGAACAGCAGGTTAAGAGAAATTACACAGGGAGCAGTTAGGCTTGTAACTCGGGGGAGAATAGAAAAGAAAATGCAGTATTATGACGTGTGTTTGCCGAATCCAGCTAGCACTTTTATTTTATTTCTCTATTTGCTTCTTTTATTGATAAAGTAAGTTTCAAGTGCATGCACAGGTATGACCGAGAGAGCGAGGGTATAATAATTTGAAGCGTTTGCACCAGCGCTAATGAAGGACGAGAGTTATAGCAAAGATATGAAAGGGGGAGCGATAATAAATATGTGATATGGCAATAGTGACACCAAAATAAGCCACCTATTTATAAAACTGACATGGAAGAAATACTAAAGGTTAACTTCTGAAATTGTAGCCGATGTTAAAAAGATTCTCGTTGTCGGCAGGATTCGAACCTGCGCGGGGAGACCCCAATGGATTTCTAGTCCATCGCCTTAACCACTCGGCCACAACAACCGACTGTAAGGCGTGTGCACATAATCTGTATGCAAGTTTTCAAGGTGTCCCACAGCAAATTCCTGATATTCTGCAATGCACTTTTTAAAAATAATGTTTTTTTCAGCAGGCACATTCTCTCCTAAAAACAAACATTGCATGCGTATATCTCTAGTTTGGAATACCATAGGCTTGCATGCATACTCTCATGGGTCACTCAAGTTTTTTGGACCCTATTGCACTCTGTTTTCGTGCTGCTTTTAGTATATGGCCCATATTACAGAAGTCTACCATCTTTGAGTATTTGAGGCTCCTTTGTAAGTGCTTTATATTTTTTCATTGAAGAGCTATATAATAAAGGGGTCCGGGAAAGATTCCATTTATGGAAGATAAAAGAAGGCCCACTTGTCTCGCCAAATGCTGTAGAGAAACCTGATGTTTTACTCATGTTATCCTTAGTTCGTTTTTGTTAGACCTTGCATTCTTAAGGTGGTCCCAACCCCACCTTATTGCTTTTCACCTCCTCATTTTGCTGTATCTTTTTGTTGGCCTTAGGACTCTGATCACTTTATCGCTACTAATCAGTGCTGAAGTGCACGTGCTTCTTCCCTAATCATGTGTATAATTGGAGTATACCTGACTGACAGATTTAATTTACTTGAAAGCCCCTTGTAAAGTGGTATACCATATACCCAGGGACTGATTGTGCCGCCCAAAGAAATAGCATTTCAAACCTGTCTCAAGCCTGCTACTGCAGTGCCTGTGCTGCAGTGTACTGCCACTTCGACTTGGCATTTAAAACTACTTGCCAAGCCTTAAACTCCAATTTTATTACATATCAGTAACCCCTAAGGTAGGCCCTAAGTTGTCCTAGGGGCATCATGCTATGTAAGTAAAAGGTAAGACATGTACTGTGGTAGTTTGTATGTCCTAGTACTATCAAACAGTCTATTACATTTTTCACTACTGTGAGGTCTGCCCCTCTCATAGGTTAGCATTGGGTATTCCCTTATACTTTTTTGGGGGTAATTCCATATCAGAGAGGAGAAGCTTTATTTATTTATTAATAAATCCTATCTACTGGTGAGGTTGGATTTAATCTTACTATTGTATAAATGCCATTTTTAGAGAGTGAGCATTTCTCTGCACTTACTGCTCTATATGCATGAAAACCTGTCTTCAATTGACGTCTGGATTGGGCTGGGAGACAGCTACATATGTGCATTCCCTGTAGACAGCCACAACACAGGTCACTCAACTGCAACTGCATTCATCTGCATTCTGATTGGCCTGGGGGAGAGCTCCGCTCCCCTTACCGCAAATATGTTCAAGAACGATAATTTATGTCAGTAAGTACAGTATACCTACATCTTATAATCATGTGTGTTTAAATAATTTGTCGTTAGATCGTTTAAATATTGAAAAGGATCTGTTTTTAATAGACATTTTACAAAAACAACTGGTACATTTGGGAATTCTGTAAAGGAAAAACCCAACTGCCGTGACATTGCCAACCACAATGCCGTGACTCGGATTCGAACCGAGGTTGCTGCGGCCACATCACAGAGTACTAACCACTATACGATCACGGCGAGCTACTTGGGCTCAATGACGTACAGTGACATGAAGAAATTATAATTCGGAACACTCAGGGCTACTCCTGTGATAGGCTGAATGTGTTCATTGCTTCCTCATTCCTTATACAAAGGCTTTATCTCCTCAGTGGTTGATAGGCTGAAACCGTTTCCTGGCCGCCTGCTTGTGAACTGGCAGGAGTCAAAGATCACACATACACTGGTGGGCCTTTGATGGGACACCAATGCAGAAAAACACATCTGGCGCAGATATTCTATTCTGTTTATTAGACCTGCATCTCCCCTGTACCTCCACAAGCCATCTGTATGTGAAGCAAGAAAGAGTTAAGGAACGGTCCATCTACTCTTTTATTGGGAGGATGCTGCCGTGAGCTCCTCCCAGCTAATCACACAAACAGCAGTAAAGCAAGATAACTACACAGTTAGGGGGGACTGCATGGTTAGGTTTTTGAGGAATTATTGAAACTGACCTCAGTGACCCATAATCAGAGCTGTGGCTAATGACTGCATGCCTAATTATGATGAAGCAAGCACCATGGCTCGTAGGGGCCCCACAACACACTTTTCTTAGCTCATTGAATTAAAGTATAAACTTCTGCCATGTGTGAGTGGTAAAGGCTTGTTAATTTTGTTGCTTTTCAAATTCACGTCTGACAACAAGACAAAGGAACATTGGGGCATCAGACGCTTTGGAAAGTAGCCACCAACCGCAGAGAAAGAGAGAAAGAGGGAAAAGACAGTATGAGGTGTGGAGAAAACAGCAGCAGGTACAAGGAGCTCAAATGAGATTAATGGCGCCTAAATAGAGCACGTAAAGGAACAGTTACAAATCTAAGAAAAGGGAAAGAAAAGACTAGGAAAAAACACAGAAAGAGCTTGTAGATGAAATTCTCTTCCAGGAACAGCAGGTTAAGAGAAATTACACAGGGAGCAGTTAAGCTTGTAACACGGGGAGAATAGAAAAGAAAATGCAGTTTTTATGAAGTGTGTTTGCCTAATCCAGCTAGCACTTTTATTTTATTTCTCTATTTGCTTCTTTTATTGGTAAAGTAAGTTTCAAGTGCATGCACAGGTATGACCGAGAGAGCCAGGGTATAATAATTTGAAGCGTTTGCACCAGCGCTAATGAAGGACGAGAGTTATAGCAAAGATATGAAAGGGGGAGCGATAATAAATATGTGATATGGCAATAGTGACACCAAAATAAGCCACCTATTTATAAAACTGACATGGGAGAAATACTAAAGGTTAACTTCTGAAATTGTAGCCGATGTTAAAAAGATTCTCGTTGTCGGCAGGATTCGAACCTGCACGGGGAGACCCCAATGGATTTCTAGTCCATCGCCTTAACCACTCGGCCACAACAACCGACTGTAAGGCGTGTGCACATAATCTGTATGCAAGTTTTCAAGGTGTCCCACAGCAAATTCCTGATATTCTGCAATGCACTTTTTAAAAATAATGTTTTTTTCAGCAGGCACTTTCTCTCCTAAAAACAAACATTGCATGCGTATATCTCTAGTTTGGAATACCATAGGCTTGCATGCATACTCTCATGGGTCACTCAAGTTTTTTGGACCCTATTGCACTCTGTTTTCGTGCTGCTTTTAGTATATGGCCCATATTACAGAAGTCTACCATCTTTGAGTATTTGAGGCTCCTTTGTAAGTGCTTTATATTTTTTCATTGAAGAGCTATATAATAAAGGGGTCCGGGAAAGATTGCATTTATGGAAGATAAAAGAAGGCCCACTTGTCTCGACAAATGCTGTAGAGAAACCTGATGTTTTCCTCATGTTATCCTTAGTTCGTTTTTGTTAGACCTTGCATTCTTAAGGTGGTCCCAACCCCACCTTATTGCTTTTCACCTCCTCATTTTGCTGTATCTTTTTGTTGGCCTTAGGACTCTGATCACTTTATCGCTACTAATCAGTGCTGAAGTGCACGTGCTTCTTCCCTAATCATGTGTATAATTGGAGTATACCTGACTGACAGATTTAATTTACTTGAAACCCCTTGTAAAGTGGTATACCATATACCCAGGGACTGATTGTGCCGCCCAAAGAAATAGCATTTCAAACTTGTCTCAAGCCTGCTACTGCAGTGCCTGTGCTGCAGTGCACTGCCACTTCGACTTGGCATTTAAAACTACTTGCCAAGCCTTAAACTCCAATTTTATTACATATCAGTAACCCCTAAGGTAGGCCCTAGGTAGTCCGAGGGGCATCATGCTATGTAAGTAAAAGGTAAGACATGTACTGTGGTAGTTTGTATGTCCTAGTAGTATCAAACAGTCTATTACATTTTTCACTACTGTGAGGTCTGCCCCTCTCATAGGTTAGCATTGGGTATTCCCTTATACTTTTTGGGGGGTAATTCCATATCAGAGAGGAGAAGCTTTATTTATTTATTGATAAATCCTATCTACTGGTGAGGTTGGATTTAATCTTACTATTGTATAAATGCCATTTTAGAGAGTGAGCATTTCTCTGCACTTACTGCTCTATTTGCATCAAAACCTGTCTTCAATTGACGTCTGGATTGGGCTGCGAGACAGCTACATATGTGCATTCCCTGTAGACAGCCACAACACAGGTCACTCAAATGCAACTGCATTCATCTGCATTCTGATTGGCCTGGGGGAGAGCTCCGCTACCCTTACTGCAAATATGTTCAAGAACGATAATTTATGTCAGTATGTACAGTATACCTATATCTTATAATCATGTGTGTTTAAATAATTTGTCGTTAGATCGTTTAAATATTGAAAAGGATCTGTTTTTAATAGACATTTTACAAAAACAAATGGTACATTTGGGAATTCTGTAAAGGAAAAACCCAACTGCTGTGACATTGCCAACCACAATGCCGTGACTCGGATTCAAACCGAGGTTGCTGCGGCCACAACGCAGAGTACTAACCACTATACGATCACGGCGAGCTACTTGGGCTCAATAACGTACAGTGACATGAAGAAATTATAATTCGGAACACTCAGGGCTGCTCCTGTGATAGGCTGAATGTGTTCATTGCTTCCTCATTCCTTATACAAAGGCTTTATCTCCTCAGTTGTTGATAGGCTGAAACCGTTTCCTGGCCGCCTGCTTGTGAACTTGCAGGAGTCAAAGATCACACATACACTGGTGGGCCTGTGATGGGACACCAATGCAGAGAAACACATCTGGCGCAGATATTCTATTCTGTTTATTAGACCTGCATCTCCCCTGTACCTCCTCAAGCCATCTGTATGTGAAGCAAGAAAGAGTTAAGGAACGGTCCATCTACTCTTTTATTGGGAGGATGCTGCCGTGAGCTCCTCCCAGCTAATCACACAAACAGCAGTAAAGCAAGATAACTACACAGTTAGGGGGGACTGCATGGTTAGGTTTTTGAGGAATTATTGAAACTGACCTCAGTGACCCATAATCAGAGCTGTGGCTAATGACTGCATGCCTAATTATGATGAATCAAGCACCATGGCTCGTAGGGGCCCCACAACACACTTTTCTTAGCTCATTGAATTAAAGTATAAACTTCTGCCATGTGTGAGTGGTAAAGGCTTGTTAATTTTGTTGCTTTTCAAATTCACGTCTGACAACAAGACAAAGGAACATTGGGGCATCAGACGCTTTGGAAAGTAGCCACCAACCGCAGAGAAAGAGAGAAAGAGGGAAAAGACAGTATGAGGTGTGGAGAAAACAGCAGCAGGTACAAGGAGCTCAAATGAGATTAATGGCGCCTAAATAGAGCACGTAAAGGAACAGTTACAAATCTAGGAAAAGGGAAAGAAAAGACTAGGAAAAAACACAGAAAGAGCTTGTAGATGAAATTCTCTTCCAGGAACAGCAGGTTAAGAGAAATTACACAGGGAGCAGTTAAGCTTGTAACACGGGGAGAATAGAAAAAAAAATGCAGTTTTATGAAGTGTGTTTGCCTAATCCAGCTAGCACTTTTATTTTATTTCTCTATTTGCTTCTTTTATTGGTAAAGTAAGTTTCAAGTGCATGCACAGGTATGACCGAGAGAGCCAGGGTATAATAATTTGAAGCGTTTGCATCAGCGCTAATGAAGGACGAGAGTTATAGCAAAGATATGAAAGGGGGAGCGATAATAAATATGTGATATGGCAATAGTGACACCAAAATAAGCCACCTATTTATAAAACTGACATGGGAGAAATACTAAAGGTTAACTTCTGAAATTGTAGCCGATGTTAAAAAGTTTCTCGTTGTCGGCAGGATTCGAACCTGCACGGGGAGACCCCAATGGATTTCTAGTCCATCACCTTAACCACTCGGCCACAACAACTGACTGTCAGGCGTGTGCACATAATCTGTATGCAAGTTTTCAAGGTGTCCCACAGCAAATTCCTGATATTCTGCAATGCACTTTTTAAAAATAATGTTTTTTTCAGCAGGCACTTTCTCTCCTAAAAACAAAAATTGCATGCGTATATCTTTAGTTTGGAATACCATAGGCTTGCATGCGTACTCTCATGGGTCACTCAAGTTTTTTGGACCCTATTGCACTCTGTTTTCGTGCTGCTTTTAGTATATGGCCCATATTACAGAAGTCTACCATCTTTGAGTATTTGAGGCTCCTTTGTAAGTGCTTTATATTTTTTCCTTGAAGAGCTATATAATAAAGGGGTCCGGGAAAGATTGCATTTATGGAAGATAAAAGAAGGCCCACTTGTCTCACCAAATGCTGTAGAGAAACCTGATATTTTACTCATGTTATCCTTAGTTCGTTTTTGTTAGACGTTGCATTCTTAAGGTGGTCCCAACCCCACCTTATTGCTTTTCACCTCCGCATTTTGCTGTATCTTTTTGTTGGCCTTAGGACTCTGATCACTTTATCGCTACTAATCAGTGCTAAAGTGCACGTGCTTCTTCCCTAATCATGTGTATAATTGGAGTATACCTGACTGACAGATTTAATTTACTTGAAAGCCCCTTGTAAAGTGGTATACCATATACCCAGGGACTGATTGTGCCGCCCAAAGAAATAGCATTTCAAACCTGTCTCAAGCCTGCTACTACAGTGCCTGTGCTGCAGTGTACTGCCACTTCGACTTGGCATTTAAAACTACTTGCCAAGCCTTAAACTCCAATTTTATTACATATCAGTAACCCCTAAGGTAGGCCCTAAGTTGTCCTTGGGGCATCATGCTATGTAAGTAAAAGGTAAGACATGTACTGTGGTAGTTTGTATGTCCTAGTACTATCAAACAATCTATTACATTTTTCACTACTGTGAGGTCTGCCCCTCTCATAGGTTAGCATTGGGTATTCCCTTATACTTTTTGGGGGGTAATTCCATATCAGAGAGGAGAAGCTTTATTTATTTATTAATATATCCTATCTACTGGTGAGGTTGGATTTAATCTTACTATTGTATAAATGCCATTTTTAGAGAGTGAGCATTTCTCTGCACTTACTGCTCTATTTGCATCAAAACCTGTCTTCAATTGACGTCTGGATTGGGCTGCGAGACAGCTACATATGTGCATTCCCTGTAGACAGCCACAACACAGGTCACTCAACTGCAACTGCATTCATCTGCATTCTGATTGGCCTGGGGGAGAGCTCCGCTCCCTTTACCGCAAATATGTTCAAGAACGATAATTTATGTCAGTATGTACAGTATACCTATATCTTATAATCATGTATGTTTAAATAATTTGTCGTTAGATCGTTTAAATATTGAAAAGGATCGGTTTTAATAGACATTTTACAAAAACAACTGGTACATTTGGGAATTCTGTAAAGGAAAAACCCAACTGCTGTGACATTGCCAACCACAATGCTGTGACTCGGATTCGAACCGAGGTTGCTGCGGCCACAACGCAGAGTACTAACCACTATACGATCACGGCGAGCTACTTGGTCTCAATAACGTACAGTGACATGAAGAAATTATAATTCGGAACACTCACGGCTACTCCTGTAATAGGCTGAATGTGTTCATTGCTTCCTCATTCCTTATACAAAGGCTTTATCTCCTCAGTGGTTGATAGGCTGAAACCGTTTCCTGGCCGCCTGCTTGTGAACTGGCAGGAGTCAAAGATCACACATACACTGGTGGGCCTGTGATGTAACACCAATGCAGAGAAACACACCTGGCGCAGATATTCTATTCTGTTTATTAGACCTGCATCTCCCCTGTACCTCCTCAAGCCATCTGTATGTGAAGCAAGAAAGAGTTAAGGAACGGTCCATCTACACTTTTGTTGGGAGGATGCTGCCGTGAGCTCCTCCCAGCTAATCACACAAACAGCAGTAAAGCAAGATAACTACACAGTTAGGGGGGACTGCATGGTTAGGTTTTTGAGGAATTATTGAAACTGACCTCAGTGACCCATAATCAGAGCTGTGGCTAATGACTGCATGCCTAATTATGATGAAGCAAGCACCATGGCTCGTAGGGGCCCCACAACACACTTTTCTTAGCTCATTGAATTAAAGTATAAACTTCTGCCATGTGTGAGTGGTAAAGGCTTGTTAATTTTGTTGCTTTTCAAATTCACGTCTGACAACAAGACAAAGGAACATTGGGGCATCAGACGCTTTGGAAAGTAGCCACCAACCGCAGAGAAAGAGAGAAAGAGGGAAAAGACAGTATGAGGTGTGGAGAAAACAGCAGCAGGTACAAGGAGCACAAATGAGATTAATGGCGCCTAAATAGAGCACGTAAAGGAACAGTTACAAATCTAAGAAAAGGGAAAGAAAAGACTAGGAAAAAACACAGAAAGAGCTTGTAGATGAAATTCTGATCCAGGAACAGCAGGTTAAGAGAAATTACACAGGGAGCAGTTAAGCTTGTAACACGGGGGAGAATAGAAAAGAAAATGCAGTTTTATGAAGTGTGTTTGCCTAATCCAGCTAGCACTTTTATTTTATTTCTCTATTTGCTTCTTTTATTGGTAAAGTAAGTTTGGAGGTGCGGAGGCGCTGTTCGCCGAGAGTACCTGGCGCCGATGGTGTCTGCAACCCACCGCTAAGACCGGAGACAGGAGACCAAGGCTAGCTGAGGAGAGGAGAGGAGAGAGAACACGGACAACGCGGAGGTGGCCTGAGGCGGTGAGCGGGAGCGGAGGAGCGACGTCGAGATTTACAGGAGATGGCGAGAACCCGCGGGTGAGAGGCATAGCAGGGAGGAGGAATAAAAGGGAAAGAAAACTATTGTGGCAGCACTCGAAGCGGCGCGCCTGACTTTAAAATGGCGGCCGCTTGAGACACAAGTAGTCCTTCCTCTCTCTGCAGGAAGTAAACAACCAAGAGGCAAGAAAGGGAAAAAGGACAAATAGGGTCTAAACAGAGAAGAAGGAGCCTATAACTGAGTCCAAGTCGAGACAAGAAATGGAAAATGGACTAATTGAAAGAAAGAATGAAAAGAGAAAAAGCCCCTGCCTATAGTAAGCACCAAAACGGCGGACATTTTGTAATACCCAGTTTTCAAACGTTTTAGAGCACAATAAGGGCTGTATAATTACTGCTACCTGAAATCACAACTAACAAAGTGCCAAGAAAATTAACTGGAAGAGAAACTGGCATGACTACTATATTAGAAGGAAATTACTAATAATAGATAAACTTGGATTTAACACTACCTTTGAAGAAAAATTTACCTAATGAGATATCTATGCATGCCACGATTTAACTCTAACCCCTGGAACATATAAGAGACTTATAGAGAAAAGCCACCATAAGATCTATAACACGAATCAAATATGGGCGAAAGGTACCGAGACGACTCAAACGCCCAGGTCATAAAATATCCATCTAATTTATCTAAAAACTGAGCCAAAAAATTTAAGCACAATACCCTGAAGAAAAACGCGGACTCATTGTTCGCCGACCCATACTTTAATTCAGATAAAGGCACTATAACGCATGACTTGATCTTTTACACTAATAAAACGGCTAAATGGCGCAATGCCTTCACAAGAACGCTCAACATAAAAGGTACGAAAAACATCCCACATGGCACAAAAATAATGACCTCACCATCAAGAAGATGCAGAGCAGAACTATGCATCACCATATATAAAACCGGAATAGTGCTGATACAGGCAGCGAACAGTGAACTCATGAAGTTCGACAAGATATTCCCTTCTATAAAAGAATCACTAGAGGGCTTAAGACACCAAATACACCCAACCCCACCAGAAGTCACTCATGATACGATTTATATCAATCGAACGGGAGGCTGCGTGGAGCCAGCTACTAAACCTGGAAAGAAAACTGAAACAGGAGAGATTATATCGAAAAATAAGACAGAACGGACAGGAAGATCGACGAGTCTTGAGAATAAAGAACAAGACCAACTCCAAAGAGAAGAGCCGACACCGCTTCCAAACACCGAGCCTTCCCACGCAGAACACACAGTGGTGCAGAGTGAACCACTCGATGTAAACCAAGAAACAGATAAGATAGGAGACAACAACCGTGCGCTACCTACCGCTAATACTATACTAAAACCAGGTAGAACCTCACCTACAAAAACTCTCCTATCTTTACATAACTCAGACAACTCACACAACATCCCAAGAAGGAATGGAACAGACGACCAAACAGAGGATATACAGGAAATGACTGAGGCACTAAGAAAAGATCGAAAACCGAGAAAAGCGACATACAACCCCTGGACACACAGGCTAACCATCCCCAAGAAACTAATCAGGAACCAGATGGCTACTAATGATCTTCAGAAACTAGTCAGCAACATGACACAAATCACAATTAGTACTCTACAAGCGATGAAAGAAATACTGGAAATGACAGCAAGCACCCATTCTAAGATCACAAATGTTCAAGATCTTGTACACTCCATACATAGAAAGAGCAAAGAAATTGACATATCACTAGCAAATAGGAACAACCGACCAAAAAGGACGAAGGCCCTGTCGAAGGAAGATGCCATTGCCTTACTCTAATCCTATGAATCGCCTGATCATGAAGAAGAGGAGAACATCAAAACAGTTCCGATTGACCCTAATAGAACATCAAGAAAGAACGATAGGAAACTTAACCATAACAACTTACAACAAGTCCTGCTTAATTCCGAACACGAAACGCTGAAGATTAAGAACCCTGGGAAACAACTGACATGCCTCCTACTCAACTGTCGATCGGCTACAAAACATGCGTCAGACATAGCAGACCTCATCATCAACAAAGAAATTGATCTGGCAATTCTTACAGAAACGTGGCTATCGGAATCATCATCCCCAACCATGGATCTCTTAGTACCACCTGAATATAGCATTGTGAGACTAGATAGACCTATAAAGACGGGAGGAGGAATTGCCTGCATTCACCGATCAGAGATAGAGGTCAATCAAATTCAATCTGACCCTCTAGAATCTTGCGAATACTTAGGTCTCAATATAAAATCAGCAACGAATCAAAGATGCAATCTACATGCGTTTTACCACCCACCAGGAGAGAACGCTAAGTTCATAGAACAGTAAATGGAGATCATTATGACCAACTCTAACACGAATGCCAATAACATATTCTTAGGAGATTTTAACTTACACTGGGACGACTGCAATGACAAGCTAGTCAACACGCTTAAGGATTTCCTTGTTGAGCTAAAACTCAACCAAGAATGCACAGAACCCACACACTCAAAAGGAGCAACACTTGACTGGATTATTTCAGATATCAAAAATACATCAATCCTCTCAATAGCCCCATGTGACTGGTCGGACCACTATGCAATAACATTCCGGATACCCACATTGAAAAAGGGCAAGACTGTTCAACCTGCCAATGTTAAAAAATGGATCCGAGACACTAGAGACACTAATATTGAACTACTAGTACAAAGCTGTGAGAGTGACTTAAAGCCACCCAGCAACTTACAGAATGCAAACGAGTTGACAGAGCATTATATAACCTCAATCGGGAACATCGTCAACAACACCATGCCATTAAAACTAAAAAGAATAACGGAAAAGACGAAGAATCCATGGTTTGACGGATCATTGAACGAAGATAGGCGCAAACTAAGAATGGCCGAAAGAAAATGGAGACAAAACCCTTCATCCACTTAGCTGAAAGCCCTCAGAAAAATTAGAAACCAATATAACAAAAAGATCATCAACTCCAAAAAGGAATTCATAAGATCGGAACTGGATAATGCCAAAAACAGACCACGGAAACTGTTTGAAATCCTGAAACAACAATCAAACAAACTAACCAAAACAGCGCATGAAAACGTAAAAACATCCATAAGTAGCGAGGAATTTTCTATATTTTTCACGGAAAAACCAAAGCGCTGGAAACGGAGCTCTTAAGCGCAGCAAATAACCTCCCCATTCAACCACTGACTACGAACGATCCCAATTCGACTACAGTGTGTAGCACAACAAAAAACAATGTAAACTGGGACATATTCGAATTATACAATCAGAACATGATCGCCAAAATGCTCGTGAAAATCAAACCCAACAACCACTACCAAGATTTCCTTACCTGCGAAATGCTTAAGAGAAATCAGCCACATTGTGGTGCCAATCTGGACCAAAATAATAAATGCATCACTGTCACAAGGGACCCTCCCAGACTGTCTAAAAACTGGTCAAGTTGTTCCATTGATCAAAAAACCTACTGCAGATGCTACAAACCCGAACAACTTTCGACCAGTAACCAACGTCCCTCTATTGGCCAAACTAATTGAGAAATGCGTGCAGGGCCAGCTGAGCCAACACATCAACAAGTTTTCCCTACTAGATGATTGCCAATCAGGATTCAGATCAGGGCATAGCACGGAAACAGCGATCCTCCATATTGTCGACGACGCGCTACTGGCTCTTGATCGAAATCAAGCATGCTTGCTAATTCTCCTGGACCTGTCATCGGCATTTGACACAGTAAATCACGAAGCTTTACTGGCCAGGCTACAAGACAGGATGGGAGTGTCTGGAAATGTGTTGAAATGGTTCAAATCTTTCCTACGGAACAGAACACAACGTTTCCTGGTCAATCATTCAATTTCACCATCCTGCCCTAACTCAATCGGAGTCCCACAAGGATCGACATTATCCCCTGATCTGTTTAACTTGTATGTTGAACCTCTTACAACAATTCTCAGTAACTCACAGGTATCTTATCATATGTATGCGGATGACACGCAAATATATATAAAGATCACCTCCCTTGAAGACATTGAGCGAATTAATGAAATATTAAAAAGGGCATTGCAATGGCTAACTACCAATCTTCTGAAGCTAAATGCTCAAAAAACAGAATTCTTACTAATCTCTCCACCAAAGTGCGTTACGGAAATAAAGGAATGGACCAAGTTGGTGACTGCGCTCAACTGCACCCCAACTCTAGTCAACTCAGCTAAGTCGCTAGGAATCACTTTAGACGAGAGTCTTGACATGAAAACTCATATTAATTCAATGGCAAAAAACGCCCGCTTCCACCTGAACTACCTAAGAAAATTGAAACCATTCATCTCTGAAGCAGATCTGAAACTGGTAATCCAATCTTTAGTCATCTCTAGGATTGAATATGGTTGCACCACCTTAGCAGGTCTACCAAAAACATCCACAGCACCACTAAAAGCCTGCCTCAATGCTGCGGCGAGACTCATCACCGGATCTAGGAAGTTTGACCACATCTCCCCTCACCTGAAAGCGTTGAATTGGCTACCCTATGAGGCCAGAATTCAACTAAAGATAGCATGTATCACCCACAGAGCACTCCACTAAAATACTCCTAGATACCTATCCAAGAAAATTGAGCTATCAGGAGGCAACAGACCAGCCAGGAGTGCCAAAGAGTTGGTGCTGCGCCCAGCCATATTCAGAAAGAAAAAAACTTATGACAGAGCGTTCTCAGGAGCTGCCCCCAGGATTTGGAATTCATTGCCTCCAAGCATTAGGAAGATTCCTAATACCTCAAAATTTAAGCGAGAAGTGAAGAGCTTCTTAATGAGTAAATACCTTATATAGACAAGGTTATGTCTCACTATGAGATCGAATGCTAGCAGAAAGGGAAGGACTGCCGTGAATTAGATGAAAGATAATGATGGTCTGATACTGTCGACTTTCCTTTTGTAACTAAACTGTATACCAATTGCTACCTCTTGTCAAAACTAATTCATACAACTATCTCACATCCTGAAACTATATAACCGCTACCTCATAGGTATGACAAAAAAGACAAATGACATAACCTCATGTTGTAAAGTTAATTTGTATTATAATCGACGAACCTGAGTGGAATGTAGTTACTTAAGCACTCACTATAGCCATATAACTATCTACCTCATATCTATTTGTTTGTTTAATGGTTATCTTCTTGTTAATATTTAAACTACTTTTATGTGAAGCGCTCTGATACCCACGGGTCTTGTTCGCGCTATATAAAACTTTAAATAAATAAATAAATAAATAAGTTTCAAGTGCATGCACAGGTATGACCGAGAGAGCCAGGGTATAATAATTTGAAGCGTTTGCACCAGCGCTAATGAAGGACGAGAGTTATAGCAAAGATATGAAAGGGGGAGCGATAATAAATATGTGATATGGCAATAGTGACACCAAAATAAGCCACCTATTTATAAAACTGACATGGAAGAAATACTAAAGGTTAACTTCTGAAATTGTAGCCGATGTTAAAAAGATTCTCGTTGTCGGCAGGATTCGAACCTGCGCGGGGAGACCCCAATGGATTTCTAGTCCATCACCTTAACCACTCGGCCACAACAACTGACTGTAAGGCGTGTGCACATAATCTGTATGAAAGTTTTCAAGGTGTCCCACAGCAAATTCCTGATATTCTGCAATGCACTTTTTAAAAATAAGGTTTTTTTCAGCAGGCACATTCTCTCCTAAAAACAAAAATTGCATGCGTATATCTCTAGTTTGGAATACCATAGGCTTGCATGCATACTCTCATGGGTCACTCAAGTTTTTTGGACCCTATTGCACTCTGTTTTCGTGCTGCTTTTAGTATATGGCCCATATTACAGAAGTCTACCATCTTTGAGTATTTGAGGCTCCTTTGTAAGTGCTTTATATTTTTTCCTTGAAGAGCTATATAATAAAGGGGTCCGGGAAGGATTGCATTTATGGAAGATAAAAGAAGGCCCACTTGTCTCACCAAATGCTGTAGAGAAACCTGATGTTTTACTCATGTTATCCTTAGTTCGTTTTTGTTAGACCTTGCATTCTTAAGGTGGTCCCAACCCCACCTTATTGCTTTTCACCTCCGCATTTTGCTGTATATTTTTGTTGGCCTTAGGACTCTGATCACTTTATCGCTACTAATCAGTGCTGAAGTGCATGTGCTTCTTCCCTAATCATGTGTATAATTGGAGTATACCTGACTGACAGATTTAATTTACTTGAAAGCCCCTTGTAAAGTGGTATACCATATACCCAGGGACTGATTGTGCCGCCCAAAGAAATAGCATTTCAAACCTGTCTCAAGCCTGCTACTGCAGTGCCTGTGCTGCAGTGTACTGCCACTTCGACTTGACATTTAAAACTACTTGCCAAGCCTTAAACTCCAATTTTATTACATATCAGTAACCCCTAAGGTAGGCCCTAGGTAGTCCTAGGGGCATCATGCTATGTAAGTAAAAGGTAAGACATGTACTGTGGTAGTTTGTATGTCCTAGTAGTATCAAACAGTCTATTACATTTTTCACTACTGTGAGGTCTGCCCCTCTCATAGGTTAGCATTGGGTATTCCCGTATACTTTTTGGGGAGTAATTCCATATCAGAGAGGAGAAGCTTTATTTATTTATTGATAAATCCTATCTACTGGTGAGGTTGGATTTAATCTTACTATTGTATAAATGCCATTTTTAGAGAGTGAGCATTTCTCTGCACTTACTGCTCTATTTGCATTGAAACCTGTCTTCGATTGACGTCTGGATTGGGCTGCGAGACAGCTACATATGTGCATTCCCTGTAGACAGCCACAACACAGGTCACTCAACTGCAACTGCATTCATCTGCATTCTGATTGGCCTGGGGGAGAGCTCCGCTCCCCTTACCGCAAATATGTTCAAGAACGATAATTTATGTCAGTAAGTACAGTATACCTACATCTTATAATCATGTGTGTTTAAATAATTTGTTGTTAGATCGTTTAAATATTGAAAAGGATCTGTTTTTAATAGACATTTTACAAAAACAACTGGTACATTTGGGAATTCTGTAAAGGAAAAACCCAACTGCCGTGACATTGCCAACCACAATGCCGTGACTCGGATTCGAACCGAGGTTGCTGCGGCCACAACGCAGAGTACTAATCACTATACGATCACGGCGAGCAACTTGGGCTCAATAACGTACAGTGACATGAAGAAATTATAATTCGGAACACTCAGGGCTACTCCTGTGATAGGCTGAATGTGTTCATTGCTTCCTCATTCCTTATACAAAGGCTTTATCTCCTCAGTGGTTGATAGGCTGAAACCGTTTCCTGGCCGCCTGCTTGTGAACTGGCAGGAGTCAAAGATCACACATACACTGGTGGGCCTGTGATGGGACACCAATGCAGAGAGACACACCTGGCGCAGATATTCTATTCTGTTTATTAGACCTGCATCTCCCCTGTACCTCCTCAAGCCATCTGTATGTGAAGCAAGAAAGAGTTAAGGAACGGTCCATCTACACTTTTATTGGGAGGATGCTGCCGTGAGCTCCTCCCAGCTAATCACACAAACAGCAGTAAAGCAAGATACCTACACAGTTAGGGGGGACTGCATGGTTAGGTTTTTGAGGAATTATTGAAACTGACCTCAGTGACCCATAATCAGAGCTGTGGCTAATGACTGCATGCCTAATTATGATGAAGCAAGCACCATGGCTCGTAGGGGCCCAACAACACACTTTTCTTAGCTCATTGAATTAAAGTATAAACTTCTGCCATGTGTGAGTGGTAAAGGCTTGTTAATTTTGTTGCTTTTCAAATTCACGTCTGACAACAAGACGAAGGAACATTGGGGCATCAGACGCTTTGGAAAGTAGCCACCAACCGCAGAGAAAGAGAGAAAGAGGGAAAAGACAGTATGAGGTGTGGAGAAAACAGCAGCAGGTACAAGGAGCTCAAATGAGATTAATGGCGCCTAAATAGAGCACGTAAAGGAACAGTTACAAATCTAAGAAAAGGGAAAGAAAAGACTAGGAAAAAACAGAGAAAGAGCTTGTAGATGAAATTCTCTTCCAGGAACAGCAGGTTAAGAGAAATTACACAGGGAGCAGTTAAGCTTGTAACACGGGGGAGAATAGAAAAGAAAATGCAGTTTTATGAAGTGTGTTTGCCTAATCCAGCTAGCACTTTTATTTTATTTCTCTATTTGCTTCTTTTATTGGTAAAGTAAGTTTCAAGTGCATGCACAGGTATGACCGAGAGAGCCAGGGTATAATAATTTGAAGCGTTTGCACCAGCGCTAATGAAGGACGAGAGTTATAGCAAAGATATGAAAGGGGGAGCGATAATAAATATGTGATATGGCAATAGTGGCACCAAAATAAGCCACCTATTTATAAAACTGACATGGAAGAAATACTAAAGGTTAACTTCTGAAATTGTAGCCGATGTTAAAAAGATTCTCGTTGTCGGCAGGATTCGAACCTGCGCGGGGAGACCCCAATGGATTTCTAGTCCATCACCCTAACCACTCGGCCACAACAACTGACTGCAAGGTGTGTGCACATAATCTGTATGCAAGTTTTCAAGGTGTCCCACAGCAAATTCCTGATATTCTGCAATGCACTTTTTAAAAATAAGGTTTTTTTCAGCAGGCACATTCTCTCCTAAAAACAAAAATTGCATGCGTATATCTCTAGTTTGGAATACCATAGGCTTGCATGCATACTCTCATGGGTCACTCAAGTTTTTTGGACCCTATTGCACTCTGTTTTCGTGCTGCTTTTAGTATATGTCCCATGTTAAAGAAGTCTACCATCTTTGAGTATTTGAGGCTCCTTTGTAAGTGCTTTATATTTTTTCCTTGAAGAGCTATATAATAAAGGGGTCCGGGAAGGATTGCATTTATGGAAGATAAAAGAAGGCCCACTTGTCTCACCAAATGCTGTAGAGAAACCTGATGTTTTACTCATGTTATCCTTAGTTCGTTTTTGTTAGACCTTGCATTCTTAAGGTGGTCCCAACCCCACCTTATTGCTTTTCACCTCCGCATTTTGCTGTATCTTTTTGTTGGCCTTAGGACTCTGATCACTTTATCGCTACTAATCAGTGCTGAAGTGCACGTGCTTCTTCCCTAATCATGTGTATGATTGGAGTATACCTAACTGACAGATTTAATTTACTTGAAAGCCCCTTGTAAAGTGGTATACCATATACCCAGGGACTGATTGTGCCGCCCAAAGAAATAGCATTTCAAACCTGTCTCAAGCCTGCTACTGCAGTGCCTGTGCTGCAGTGTACTGCCACTTCGACTTGGCATTTAAAACTACTTGCCAAGCCTTAAACTCCAATTTTATTACATATCAGTAACCCCTAAGGTAGGCCCTAGGTAGTCCTAGGGGCATCATGCTATGTAAGTAAAAGGTAAGACATGTACTGTGGTAGTTTGTATGTCCTAGTAGTATCAAACAGTCTATTACATTTTTCACTACTGTGAGGTCTGCCCCTCTCATAGGTTAGCATTGGGTATTCCCTTATACTTTTTGGGGGGTAATTCCATATCAGAGAGGAGAAGCTTTATTTATTTATTGATAAATCCTATCTACTGGTGAGGTTGGATTTAATCTTACTATTGTATAAATGCCATTTTTAGAGAGTGAGCATTTCTCTGCACTTACTGCTCTATTTGCATTGAAACCTGTCTTCGATTGACGTCTGGATTGGGCTGCGAGACAGCTACATATGTGCATTCCCTGTAGACAGCCACAACACAGGTCACTCAACTGCAACTGCATTCATCTGCATTCTGATTGGCCTGGGGGAGAGCTCCGCTCCCCTTACCGCAAATATGTTCAAGAACGATAATTTATGTCAGTAAGTACAGTATACCTACATCTTATAATCATGTGTGTTTAAATAATTTGTTGTTAGATCGTTTAAATATTGAAAAGGATCTGTTTTTAATAGACATTTTACAAAAACAACTGGTACATTTGGGAATTCTGTAAAAGAAAAACCCAACTGCCGTGACATTGCCAACCACAATGCCGTGACTCGGACTCGAACCGAGGTTGCTGCGGCCACAACGCAGAGTACTAACCACTATAAGATCACGGCGAGCTACTTGGGCTCAATAACGTACAGTGACATGAAGAAATTATAATTCGGAACACTCATGGCTACTCCTGTGATAGGCTGAATGTGTTCATTGCTTCCTCATTCCTTATACAAAGGCTTTATCTCCTCAGTGGTTGATAGGCTGAAACCGTTTCCTGGCCGCCTGCTTGTGAACTGGCAGGAGTCAAAGATCACACATACACTGGTGGGCCTGTGATGGGACACCAATGCAGAGAAACACACCTGGCGCAGATATTCTATTCTGTTTATTAGACCTGCATCTCCCCTGTACCTCCTCAAGCCATCTGTATGTGAAGCAAGAAAGAGTTAAGGAACGGTCCATCTACACTTTTATTGGGAGGATGCTGCCGTGAGCTCCTCCCAGCTAATCACACAAACAGCAGTAAAGCAAGATAACTACACAGTTAGGGGGGACTGCATGGTTAGGTTTTTGAGGAATTATTGAAACTGACCTCAGTGACCCATAATCAGAGCTGTGGCTAATGACTGCATGCCTAATTATGATGAAGCAAGCACCATGGCTCGTAGGGGCCCCACAACACACTTTTATTAGCTCATTGAATTAAAGTATAAACTTCTGCCATGTGTGAGTGGTAAAGGCTTGTTAATTTTGTTGCTTTTCAAATTCACGTCTGACAACAAGACGAAGGAACATTGGGGCATCAGACGCTTTGGAAAGTAGCCACCAACCGCAGAGAAAGAGAGAAAGAGGGAAAAGACAGTATGAGGTGTGGAGAAAACAGCAGCAGGTACAAGGAGCTCAAATGAGATTAATGGCGCCTAAATAGAGCACGTAAAGGAACAGTTACAAATCTAAGAAAAGGGAAAGAAAAGACTAGGAAAAAACACAGAAAGAGCTTGTAGATGAAATTCTCTTCCAGGAACAGCAGGTTAAGAGAAAGTACACAGGGAGCAGTTAAGCTTGTAATACGGGGGAGAATAGAAAAGAAACTGCAGTTTTATGAAGTGTGTTTGCCTAATCCAGCTAGCACTTTTATTTTATTTCTCTATTTGCTTCTTTTATTGGTAAAGTAAGTTTCAAGTGCATGCACAGGTATGACCGAGAGAGCCAGGGTATAATAATTTGAAGCGTTTGCACCAGCGCTAATGAAGGACGAGAGTTATAGCAAAGATATGAAAGGGGGAGCGATAATAAATATGTGATATGGCAATAGTGACACCAAAATAAGCCACCTATTTATAAAACTGACATGGAAGAAATACTAAAGGTTAACTTCTGAAATTGTAGCCGATGTTAAAAAGATTCTAGTTGTCGGCAGGATTCGAACCTGCGCGTGGAGACCCCAATGGATTTCTAGTCCATCGCCTTAACCACTCGGCCACAACAACTGACTGCAAGGTATGTGCACATAATCTGTATGCAAGTTTTCAAGGTGTCCCACAGCAAATTCCTGATATTCTGCAATGCACTTTTTAAAAATAAGGTTTTTTTCAGCAGGCACATTCTCTCTAAAAAAGCAAAAATTGCATGCGTATATCTCTAGTTTGGAATACCATAGGCTTGCATGCATACTCTCATGGGTCACTCAAGTTTTTTGGACCCTATTGCACTCTGTTTTCGTGCTGCTTTTAGTATATGTCCCATATTAAAGAAGTCTACCATCTTTGTGTATTTGAGGCTCCTTTGTAAGTGCTTTATATTTTTTCCTTGAAGAGCTATATAATAAAGGGGTCCGGGAAGGATTGCATTTATGGAAGATAAAAGAAGGCCCACTTGTCTCACCAAATGCTGTAGAGAAACCTGATGTTTTACTCATGTTATCCTTAGTTCGTTTTTGTTAGACCTTGCATTCTTAAGGTGGTCCCAACCCCACCTTATTGCTTTTCACCTCCGCATTTTGCTGTATCTTTTTGTTGGCCTTAGGACTCTGATCACTTTATCGCTACTAATCAGTGCTGAAGTGCACGTGCTTCTTCCCTAATCATGTGTATAATTGGAGTATACCTGACTGACAGATTTAATTTACTTGAAAGCCCCTTGTAAAGTGGTATACCATATACCCAGGGACTGATTGTGCCGCCCAAAGAAATAGCATTTCAAACCTGTCTCAAGCCTGCTACTGCAGTGCCTGTGCTGCAGTGTACTGCCACTTCGACGTGGCATTTAAAACTACTTGCCAAGCCTTAAATTCCAATTTTATTACATATCAATAACCCCTAAGGTAGGCCCTAGGTAGTCCTAGGGGCATCATGCTATGTAAGTAAAAGGTAAGACATGTACTGTGGTAGTTTGTATGTCCTAGTAGTATCAAACAGTCTATTACATTTTTCACTACTGTGAGGTCTGCCCCTCTCATAGGTTAGCATTGGGTATTCCCTTATACTTTTTGGGGGGTAATTCCATATCAGAGAGGAGAAGCTTTATTTATTTATTGATAAATCCTATCTACTGGTGAGGTTGGATTTAATCTTACTATTGTATAAATGCCATTTTTAGAGAGTGAGCATTTCTCTGCACTTACTGCTCTATTTGCATTGAAACCTGTCTTCGATTGACGTCTGGATTGGGCTGCGAGACAGCTACATATGTGCATTCCCTGTAGACAGCCACAACACAGGTCACTCAACTGCAACTGCATTCATCTGCATTCTGATTGGCCTGGGGGAGAGCTCCGCTCCCCTTACCGCAAATATGTTCAAGAACGATAATTTATGTCAGTAAGTACAGTATACCTACATCTTATAATCATGTGTGTTTAAATAATTTGTTGTTAGATCGTTTAAATATTGAAAAGGATCTGTTTTTAATAGACATTTTACAAAAACAACTGGTACATTTGGGAAATCTGTAAAAGAAAAACCCAACTGCCGTGACATTGCAAACCACAATGCCGTGACTCGGATTCGAACCGAGGTTGCTGCGGCCACAACGCAGAGTACTAACCACTATACGATCACGGCGAGCTACTTGGGCTCAATAACGTACAGTGACATGAAGAAATTATAATTCGGAACACTCAGGGCTACTCCTGTGATAGGCTGAATGTGTTCATTGCTTCCTCATTCCTTATACAAAGGCTTTATCTCCTCAGTGGTTGATAGGCTGAAACCGTTTCCTGGCCGCCTGCTTGTGAACTGGCAGGAGTCAAAGATCACACATACACTGGTGGGCCTGTGATGGGACACCAATGCAGAGAAACACACCTGGCGCAGATATTCTATTCTGTTTATTAGACCTGCATCTCCCCTGTACCTCCTCAAGCCATCTGTATGTGAAGCAAGAAAGAGTTAAGGAACGGTCCATCTACACTTTTATTGGGAGGATGCTGCCGTGAGCTCCTCCCAGCTAATCACACAAACAGCAGTAAAGCAAGATAACTACACAGTTAGGGGGGACTGCATGGTTAGGTTTTTGAGGAATTATTGAAACTGACCTCAGTGACCCATAATCAGAGCTGTGGCTAATGACTGCATGCCTAATTATGATGAAGCAAGCACCATAGCTCGTAGGGGCCCCACAACACACTTTTCTTAGCTCATTGAATTAAAGTATAAACCTCTGCCATGTGTGAGTGGTAAAGGCTTGTTAATTTTGTTGCTTTTCAAATTCACGTCTGACAACAAGACGAAGGAACATTGGGGCATCAGACGCTTTGGAAAGTAGCCACCAACCGCAGAGAAAGAGAGAAAGAGGGAAAAGACAGTATGAGGTGTGGAGAAAACAGCAGCAGGTACAAGGAGCTCAAATGAGATTAATGGCGCCTAAATAGAGCACGTAAAGGAACAGTTACAAATCTAAGAAAAGGGAAAGAAAAGACTAGGAAAAAACACAGAAAGAGCTTGTAGATGAAATTCTCTTCCAGGAACAGCAGGTTAAGATAAATTACACAGGGAGCAGTTAAGCTTGTAACACGGGGGAGAATAGAAAAGAAAATGCAGTTTTATGAAGTGTGTTTGCCTAATCCAGCTAGCACTTTTATTTTATTTCTCTATTTGCTTCTTTTATTGGTAAAGTAAGTTTCAAGTGCATGCACAGGTATGACCGAGAGAGCCAGGGTATAATAATTTGAAGCGTTTGCACCAGCGCTAATGAAGGACGAGAGTTATAGCAAAGATATGAAAGGGGGAGCGATAATAAATATGTGATATGGCAATAGTGACACCAAAATAAGCCACCTATTTATAAAACTGACATGGAAGAAATACTAAAGGTTAACTTCTGAAATTGTAGCCGATGTTAAAAAGATTCTCGTTGTCGGCAGGATTCGAACCTGCGCGGGGAGACCCCAATGGATTTCTAGTCCATCGCCTTAACCACTCGGCCACAACAACTGACTGCAAGGTGTGTGCACATAATCTGTATGCAAGTTTTCAAGGTGTCCCACAGCAAATTCCTGATATTCTGCAATGCACTTTTTAAAAATAAGGTTTTTTTCAGCAGGCACATTCTCTCCTAAAAACAAAAATTGCATGCGTATATCTCTAGTTTGGAATACCATAGGCTTGCATGCATACTCTCATGGGTCACTCAAGTTTTTTGGACCCTATTGCACTCTGTTTTCGTGCTGCTTTTAGTATATGTCCCATATTAAAGAAGTCTACCATCTTTGAGTATTTGAGGCTCCTTTGTAAGTGCTTTATATTTTTTCCTTGAAGAGCTATATAATAAAGGGGTCAGGGAAGGATTGCATTTATGGAAGATAAAAGAAGGCCCACTTGTTTCACCAAATGCTGTAGAGAAACCTGATGTTTTACTCATGTTATCCTTAGTTCGTTTTTGTTAGACCTTGCATTCTTAAGGTGGTCCCAACCCCACCTTATTGCTTTTCACCTCCGCATTTTGCTGTATCTTTTTGTTGGCCTTAGGACTCTGATCACTTTATCGCTACTAATCAGTGCTGAAGTGCACGTGCTTCTTCCCTAATCATGTGTATAATTGGAGTATACCTGACTGACAGATTTAATTTACTTGAAAGCCCCTTGTAAAGTGGTATACCTTATACCCAGGGACTGATTGTGCCGCCCAAAGAAATAGCATTTCAAACCTGTCTCAAGCCTGCTACTGCAGTGCCTGTGCTGCAGTGTACTGCCACTTCGACTTGGCATTTAAAACTACTTGCCAAGCCTTAAACTCCAATTTTATTACATATCAGTAACCCCTAAGGTAGGCCCTAGGTAGTCCTAGGGGCATCATGCTATGTAAGTAAAAGGTAAGACATGTACTGTGGTAGTTTGTATGTCCTAGTAGTATCAAACAGTCTATTACATTTTTCACTACTGTGAGGTCTGCCCCTCTCATAGGTTAGCATTGGGTATTCCCTTATACTTTTTGGGGGGTAATTCCATATCAGAGAGGAGAAGCTTTATTTATTTATTGATAAATCCTATCTACTGGTGAGGTTGGATTTAATCTTACTATTGTATAAATGCCATTTTTAGAGAGTGAGCATTTCTCTGCACTTACTGCTCTATTTGCATTGAAACCTGTCTTCGATTGACGTCTGGATTGGGCTGCGAGACAGCTACATATGTGCATTCCCTGTAGACAGCCACAACACAGGTCACTCAACTGCAACTGCATTCATCTGCATTCTGATTGGCCTGGGGGAGAGCTCCGCTCCCCTTACCGCAAATATGTTCAAGAACGATAATTTATGTCAGTAAGGACAGTATACCTACATCTTATAATCATGTGTGTTTAAATAATTTGTTGTTAGATCGTTTAAATATTGAAAAGGATCTGTTTTTAATAGACATTTTACAAAAACAACTGGTACATTTGGGAATTCTGTAAAGGAAAAACCCAACTGCCGTGACATTGCCAACCACAATGCCGTGACTCGGATTCGAACCGAGGTTGCTGCGGCCACAACGCAGAGTACTAACCACTATACGATCACGGCGAGCTACTTGGGCTCAATAACGTACAGTGACATGAAGAAGTTATAATTCGGAACACTCAGGGCTACTCCTGTGATAGGCTGAATGTGTTCATTGCTTCCTCATTCCTTATACAAAGGCTTTATCTCCTCAGTGGTTGATAGGCTGAAACCGTTTCCTGGCCGCCTGCTTGTGAACTGGCAGGAGTCAAAGATCACACATACACTGGTGGGCCTGTGATGGGACACCAATGCAGAGAAACACACCTGGCGCAGATATTCTATTCTGTTTATTAGACCTGCATCTCCCCTGTACCTCCTCAAGCCATCTGTATGTGAAGCAAGAAAGAGTTAAGGAACGGTCCATCTACAATTGTGTTACTCCTGAGGCGGAAAGCCGGGAGCCTTGATCTGAGCTGTTTTTAACATTTTGTGTGTTTACTGTACTTTTAAAATTGAAATCTTGCACTCGCTCTTCCTGACTCACCCTGACTCCGCAGTGCAGCTGATAACTAGCTGACACTGCCTGTCCCCCACAAACGCTGCTTCTGGGCGCCATTGGCACGCCGAGGGAGAGCGTAGCCACGCCCATACCTGTTGGCCACGCCCCCCGCTATCGCATCGCTTAAAGCGCGCCGGAAACGAGCGACGCTTCACTAATTGTGTTACTCCTGAGGCGGAAAGCCGGGAGCCTTGATCTGAGCTGTTTTTAACATTTTGTGTGTTTACTGTACTTTTAAAATTGAAATCTTGCACTCGCTCTTCCTGACTCACCCTGACTCCGCAGTGCAGCTGATAACTAGCTGACACTGCCTGTCCCCCACAAACGCTGCTTCTGGGCGCCATTGGCACGCCGAGGGAGAGCGTAGCCACGCCCACACCTGTTGGCCACGCCCCCTCCAACGTCATCAGCTGCTACTATAAGCCATGTGCCACCCTCGGAAGCGCAGCGGACGAGCGCAGCGGGCACGCCGTTTGCGCGCCGAAGGCGCGCTAAGGGCAAGCTCGTCTGCGCTCGTCCGCGATGAGGACGCGCCTAGCGCCACAAACCCTGTCTGTCTTAGCCTGCAATCGCCTGGCTACACCCGCGACACGCTGCTCTACCTACGAGGGTACGCACACGAAGGTAAGCTCACCTTTGAAGAGACTGCGTCTCTCTTAACTGATTTCACTCATAAGGGCCTAATTGCAGGAGGCCTCCTGAATGTCAGATCCTTACCGAAGCACGCCACCGAAATTAATCTTCTTATAGATTCCCACCACTTAGATGTACTTTTTCTTACTGAGACCTGGACACACGCCAACTGTGAGACCGACTTAGCTTCTGCCTGCCCCTTAAATTTTAACATCCTTCATCTTCCCAGACCCAAAGGCCGCGGCGGCGGAGTTGGGGTCATCTTCCGAGCCGCGTGGCAGATTAATACCATTGATATCGATCCGGTACCTGGGATCGAGCTCTTTGGTCTGGCCATAAACTGTCACTCTGGAGGCATATTTACGGTGATCATCTGCTACCGACTGCCTGGGGCCTTTCTCCTTTCGCAACAGCAAATGCTCCTCACGACCATCACCAATATGGCAACCTCTCATAGCAAACTTATCATTCTAGGAGATTTCAATCTCTGGCCAAATGGCAGCCTGGACACCGGGTTGGGAAACCTTCTACTGTCCTGCGAGAACGTGGGCCTTTGCCAACTGATAAAGGTCCCCACTCACTCTGCAGGCAATCGTCTCGACCTCATCTTTTCGAGTCCGGGCCTAACTCAAGTAGGCGACATTCTGCCTATGAGCTGGACTGATCACTCGCTCATTAAACTTTATATCAATAATGCCACAATAAGAAAGCCCAAGAATCATCCGCCACCACAATTCTCTTACCGAAACTGGAAAGCTTTAGATAAACTTAGCACCTCTACCAAAGTCTTCGAAGTTCAGGATAGATTCTCTCCCACTAGTTCAGTGGAAAACAATTATAGATCCTTTAGTTCGAGAATCACCTCCATTGCGGACTCGGTTGCCCCTCTAAAACATTGCAAACCCAAAGGTAGAGCACCTGCTCCCTGGTACAACGAGTCCCTCAAATCCCTCAAATCAGCCTGTAAACAGGCTGAGAGAAAGTGGAGACAAGGTTACTGCAATATCAACAAAGCCCGCTGGAAAAAGTTACTCCAGGACTACAAAACCGCCATTGCAGAAAGTAAGGCGAACTACTACTGCTCTACTATAGCCAATGCGGCCAATAGTTCTAAAAGTATATTTCAGATCCTGGACAATATCATGCATCCTGACTGTGTTAAAAATTCTATTCCCCCATCTCAGACCCTTTGTGACAGTCTCGCTCAGTTTTTTACTGATAAAATTGAGACTATCATCAATAATCTGGCAATGTCTCCGGCACATCTTCACTTGACTCCTCCTGAAGTTGGCTTCACCAATCCTGACTGTCCAAGGTTAGCCTGTCCTCCCCTGAATGAGCTCCTGGACTTCCCTCCTATCTCTCAAGTAGAGTTTGAGAAAGTTGCATTGGCCATCACCTCTGGATCCCCCCTTGACCCTCTGCCTCCGAAAATCTGGAAAGCTTGTGGGCACGAATTATTTCATACTTTACGGATGATTTGCAATCAATCCCTCAGGTGTGGTATCGTCCCCATTCCCTGGAAGCAAGCGCTCATCACCCCGCTATTAAAGAAACCCACGCTGAATCCAGAATGTCTGTCCAACTTTCGCCCTATATCACTTTTGCCATTCCCGGTGAAGGTACTCGAACGTTGGGTCAGCAACTGCCTCTCAAACCATCTCGAGCAGCACCACGTCTTAGACGAATTCCAATTCGGGTTTCGCCCGGCCCATGGCACTGAAACTGCTGTGCTCACTGCCATGGAGGAGCTTCGAATGCGTGCAGACAGGGGCCAAGCCGTGGCCTTGATTTTATTGGATCTGTCTGCCGCATTCGATACGGTCAATCATGGGATTTTGCTTGAGAGGTTAAGAGAGGCAGGGATCGCTGGTACGGCCCTGCTTTGGTTTTATTCATATCTTAGTGACAGACAACAGGCTGTATCCCTTCCCCCATACCAATCGGCCTTTTCCCCTGTCCCTCACGGTGTTCCTCAGGGCTCCTCTATTAGCCCGATTCTTTTTAATGTTTACCTGAAACCACTGGTTCTGCTAATCAAATCGCACAAGGTGACCACAGTAAATTATGCAGACGACACTCAGCTGTTGCTTTCTTGGGAGGGCGAAGAATCCATCCCCTTAGAAGCTTTTCACAACTGTCTAAGAGACACCGCTAGCTGGTTGCACCGGAATTCCCTCCAGTTCAACTCCGCGAAAACGAGGTTTTGTTCTGTCCGGCGAGCCGCATTCCCTGCCCTCTGCCTGCTGAGTTCTGGCCCCCGGAAAACTCTAACAACCCACCACCCGTCACCAGTGTTCGCAATCTGGGCGTCATGCTAAACCACCAGCTGAGCATGGAAACGCAGGTCTCAAGAACAGTTGCTACCTGCTCAGCCCTCATGCGCTCACTGCGCAAGGTTCTGCCTCTTTTACCACCCCCGGCCCGAGCATTGATAGTCAGGTGTACTATTCTCAGTCGCCTTGACTACTGTAATGCTCTCCTGTTTGAATCCCCTGTGACACTACTGGACAGACTCCAACGAGTTCAGTCGGCAGCAGCCAAACTGGCTCTTGGTTGGACCAGAAGATCCTCTGCCACCGCTGCGCTGGCCGAGCTGCACTGGCTACCACTGAAGCAGCGTATTGCCTTCAAGGCCCTCTGTCTGGTCTTCAAGGCACTACATGGTGCAGGACCTAGACCTCTCCAACGCCTGTTCTCGTGGTACACACCCACCAGAACACTTAGGTCTACAACTGCCTGCCTGGTGAAAGTCCCCAAATATAAGAAGTCCAGGATCGGAGGCAGATCTTTCAGAGTGGCTGCAGCTAAGCTGTGGAACAGTTTGCCGGCCGATGTCCGCCAAATCACTCATCTCCTACCCTTTAGGAAACGAATCAAAACTTGGCTCTTTCCTTCACCCCTTTAGCCTGCTAGTTAAAGTTCAACCTCCCTGTCTATAAACCCAGGAGTAGCCACCAGCGCCAGGATACCTGCAAGGTGACAGTTGCGCTTAATAAATGTTTTAAATAAATAAATAAATACACTTTTATTGGGAGGATGCTGCCGTGAGCTCCTCCCAGCTAATCACACAAACAGCAGTAAAGCAAGATAACTACACAGTTAGGGGGGACTGCATGGTTAGGTTTTTGAGGAATTATTGAAACTGACCTCAGTGACCCATAATCAGAGCTGTGGCTAATGACTGCATGCCTAATTATGATGAAGCAAGTACCATAGCTCGTAGGGGCCCCACAACACACTTTTCTTAGCTCATTGAATTAAAGTATAAACTTCTGCCATGTGTGAGTGGTAAAGGCTTGTTAATTTTGTTGCTTTTCAAATTCACGTCTGACAACAAGACGAAGGAACATTGGGGCATCAGACGCTTTGGAAAGTAGCCACCAACCGCAGAGAAAGAGAGAAAGAGGGAAAAGACAGTATGAGGTGTGGAGAAAACAGCAGCAGGTACAAGGAGCTCAAATGAGATTAATGGCGCCTAAATAGAGCACGGAAAGGAACAGTTACAAATCTAAGAAAAGGGAAAGAAAAGACTAGGAAAAAACACAGAAAGAGCTTGTAGATGAAATTCTCTTCCAGGAACAGCAGGTTAAGAGAAATTACACAGGGAGCTGTTAAGCTTGTAACACGGGGAGAATAGAAAAGAAACTGCAGTTTTATGAAGTGTGTTTGCCTAATCCAGCTAGCACTTTTATTTTATTTCTCTATTTGCTTCTTTTATTGGTAAAGTAAGTTTCAAGTGCATGCACAGGTATGACCGAGAGAGCCAGGGTATAATAATTTGAAGCGTTTGCACCAGCGCTAATGAAGGACGAGAGTTATAGCAAAGATATGAAAGGGGGAGCGATAATAAATATGTGATATGGCAATAGTGACACCAAAATAAGCCACCTATTTATAAAACTGACATGGAAGAAATACTAAAGGTTAACTTCTGAAATTGTAGCCGATGTTAAAAAGATTCTCGTTGTCGGCAGGATTCGAACCTGCGCGGGGAGACCCCAATGGATTTCTAGTCCATCGCCTTAACCACTCGGCCACAACAACTGACTGCAAGGTGTGTGCTCATAATCTGTATGCAAGTTTTCAAGGTGTCCCACAGCAAATTCCTGATATTCTGCAATGCACTTTTTAAAAATAAGGTTTTTTTCAGCAGGCACATTCTCTCCTAAAAACAAAAATTGCATGCGTATATCTCTAGTTTGGAATACCATAGGCTTGCATGCATACTCTCATGGGTCACTCAAATTTTTTGGACCCTATTGCACTCTGTTTTCGTGCTGCTTTTAGTATATGTCCCATATTAAAGAAGTCTACCATCTTTGAGTATTTGAGGCTCCTTTGTAAGTGCTTTATATTTTTTCCTTGAAGAGCTATATAATAAAGGGGTCCGGGAAGGATTGCATTTATGGAAGATAAAAGAAGGCCCACTTGTCTCACCAAATGCTGTAGAGAAACCTGATGTTTTACTCATGTTATCCTTAGTTCGTTTTTGTTAGACCTTGCATTCTTAAGGTGGTCCCAACCCCAACTTATTGCTTTTCACCTCCGCATTTTGCTGTATCTTTTTGTTGGCCTTAGGACTCTGATCACTTTATCGCTACTAATCAGTGCTGAAGTGCACGTGCTTCTTCCCTAATCATGTGTATAATTGGAGTATACCTGACTGACAGATTTAATTTACTTGAAAGCCCCTTGTAAAGTGGTATACCATATACCCAGGGACTGATTGTGCCGCCCAAAGAAATAGCATTTCAAACCTGTCTCAAGCCTGCTACTGCAGTGCCTGTGCTGCAGTGTACTGCCACTTCGACTTGGCATTTAAAACTACTTGCCAAGCCTTAAACTCCAATTTTATTACATATCAGTAACCCCTAAGGTCGGCCCTAGGTAGTCCTAGGGGCATCATGCTATGTAAGTAAAAGGTAAGACATGTACTGTGGTAGTTTGTATGTACTAGTAGTATCAAACAGTCTATTACATTTTTCACTACTGTGAGGTCTGCCCCTCTCATAGGTTAGCATTGGGTATTCCCTTATACTTTTTGGGGGGTAATTCCATATCAGAGAGGAGAAGCTTTATTTATTTATTGATAAATCCTATCTACTGGTGAGGTTGGATTTAATCTTACTATTGTATAAATGCCTTTTTTAGAGAGTGAGCATTTCTCTGAACTTACTGCTCTATTTGCATTGAAACCTGTCTTCGATTGACGTCTGGATTGGGCTGCGAGACAGCTACATATGTGCATTCCCTGTAGACAGCCACAACACAGGTCACTCAACTGCAACTGCATTCATCTGCATTCTGATTAGCCTGGGGGAGAGCTCCGCTCCCCTTACCGCAAATATGTTCAAGAACGATAATTTATGTCAGTAAGGACAGTATACCTACATCTTATAATCATGTGTGTTTAAATAATTTGTTGTTAGATCGTTTAAATATTGAAAAGGATCTGTTTTTAATAGACATTTTACAAAAACAACTGGTACATTTGGGAATTCTGTAAAGGAAAAACCCAACTGCCGTGACATTGCCAACCACAATGCCGTGACTAGGATTCGAACCGAGGTTGCTGCGGCTACATCGCAGAGTACTAACCACTATACGATCACGGCGAGCTACTTGGGCTCAATAACTTACAGTGACATGAAGAAATTATAATTCGGAACACTCAGGGCTACTCCTGTGATAGGCTGAATGTGTTCATTGCTTCCTCATTCCTTATACAAAGGCTTTATCTCCTCAGTGGTTGATAGGCTGAAACCGTTTCCTGGCCGCCTGCTTGTGAACTGGCAGGAGTCAAAGATCACACATACACTGGTGGGCCTGTGATGGGACACCAATGCAGAGAAACACACCTGGCGCAGATATTCTATTCTGTTTATTAGACCTGCATCTCCCCTGTACCTCCTCAAGCCATCTGTATGTGAAGCAAGAAAGAGTTAAGGAACGGTCCATCTACACTTTTATTGGGAGGATGCTGCCGTGAGCTCCTCCCAGCTAATCACACAAACAGCAGTAAAGCAAGATAACTACACAGTTAGGGGGGACTGCATGGTTAGGTTTTTGAGGAATTATTGAAACTGACCTCAGTGACCCATAATCAGAGCTGTGGCTAATGACTGCATGCCTAATTATGATGAAGCAAGCACCATAGCTCGTAGGGGCCCCACAACACACTTTTCTTAGCTCATTGAATTAAAGTATAAACTTCTGCCATGTGTGAGTGGTAAAGGCTTGTTAATTTTGTTGCTTTTCAAATTCACGTCTGACAACAAGATGAAGGAACATTGGGGCATCAGACGCTTTGGAAAGTAGCCACCAACCGCAGAGAAAGAGAGAAAGAGGGAAAAGACAGTATGAGGTGTGGAGAAAACAGCAGCAGGTACAAGGAGCTCAAATGAGATTAATGGCGCCTAAATAGAGCACGTAAAGGAACAGTTACAAATCTAAGAAAAGGGAAAGAAAAGACTAGGAAAAAACACAGAAAGAGCTTGTAGATGAAATTCTCTTCCAGGAACAGCAGGTTATGAGAAATTACACAGGGAGCAGTTAAGCTTGTAACACGGGGGAGAATAGAAAAGAAAATGCAGTTTTATGAAGTGTGTTTGCCTAATCCAGCTAGCACTTTTATTTTATTTCTCTATTTGCTTCTTTTATTGGTAAAGTAAGTTTCAAGTGCATGCACAGGTATGACCGAGAGAGCCAGGGTATAATAATTTGAAGCGTTTGCACCAGCGCTAATGAAGGACGAGAGTTATAGCAAAGATATGAAAGGGGGAGCGATAATAAATATGTGATATGGCAATAGTGACACCAAAATAAGCCACCTATTTATAAAACTGACATGGAAGAAATACTAAAGGTTAACTTCTGAAATTGTAGCCGATGTTAAAAAGATTCTCGTTGTCGGCAGGATTCGAACCTGCGCGGGGAGACCCCAATGGATTTCTAGTCCATCGCCTTAACCACTCGGCAACAACAACTGACTGCAAGGTGTGTGCACATAATCTGTATGCAAGTTTTCAAGGTGTCCCACAGCAAATTCCTGATATTCTGCAATGCACTTTTTAAAAATAAGGTTTTTTTCAGCAGGCACATTCTCTCCTAAAAACAAAAATTGCATGCGTATATCTCTAGTTTGGAATACCATAGGCTTGCATGCATACTCTCATGGGTCACTAAAGTTTTTTGGACCCTATTGCACTCTGTTTTCGTGCTGCTTTTAGTATATGTCCCATATTAAAGAAGTCTACCATCTTTGAGTATTTGAGGCTCCTTTGTAAGTGCTTTATATTTTTTCCTTGAAGAGCTATATAATAAAGGGGTCCGGGAAGGATTGCATTTATGGAAGATAAAAGAAGGCCCACTTGTCTCACCAAATGCTGTAGAGAAACCTGATGTTTTACTCATGTTATCCTTAGTTCGTTTTTGTTAGACCTTGCATTCTTAAGGTGGTCCCAACCCCACCTTATTGCTTTTCACCTCCGCATTTTGCTGTATCTTTTTGTTGGCCTTAGGACTCTGATCACTTTATCGCTACTAATCAGTGCTGAAGTGCACGTGCTTCTTCCCTAATCATGTGTATAATTGGAGTATACCTGACTGACAGATTTAATTTACTTGAAAGCCCCTTGTAAAGTGGTATACCATATACCCAGGGACTGATTGTGCCGCCCAAAGAAATAGCATTTCAAACCTGTCTCAAGCCTGCTACTGCAGTGCCTGTGCTGCAGTGTACTGCCACTTCGACGTGGCATTTAAAACTACTTGCCAAGCCTTAAATTTCAATTTTATTACATATCAGTAACCCCTAAGGTAGGCCCTAGGTAGTCCTAGGGGCATCATGCTATGTAAGTAAAAGGTAAGACATGTACTGTGGTAGTTTGTATGTCCTAGTAGTATCAAACAGTCTATTACATTTTTCACTACTGTGAGGTCTGCCCCTCTCATAGGTTAGCATTGGGTATTCCCTTATACTTTTTGGGGGGTAATTCCATATCAGAGAGGAGAAGCTTTATTTATTTATTGATAAATCCTATCTACTGGTGAGGTTGGATTTAATCTTACTATTGTATAAATGCCATTTTTAGAGAGTGAGCATTTCTCTGCACTTACTGCTCTATTTGCATTGAAACCTGTCTTCGATTGACGTCTGGATTGGGCTGCGAGACAGCTACATATGTGCATTCCCTGTAGACAGCCACAACACAGGTCACTCAACTGCAACTGCATTCATCTGCATTCTGATTGGCCTGGGGGAGAGCTCCGCTCCCCTTACCGCAAATATGTTCAAGAACGATAATTTATGTCAGTAAGTACAGTATACCTACATCTTATAATCATGTGTGTTTAAATAATTTGTTGTTAGATCGTTTAAATATTGAAAAGGATCTGTTTTTAATAGACATTTCACAAAAACAACTGGTACATTTGGGAATTCTGTAAAAGAAAAACCCAACTGCCGTGACATTGCCAACCACAATGCCGTGACTCGGATTCGAACCGAGGTTGCTGCGGCCACAACGCAGAGTACTAACCACTATACGATCACGGCGAGCTACTTGGGCTCAATAACGTACAGTGACATGAAGAAATTATAATTCGGAACACTCAGGGCTACTCCTGTGATAGGCTGAATGTGTTCATTGCTTCCTCATTCCTTATACAAAGGCTTTATCTCCTCAGTGGTTGATAGGCTGAAACCGTTTCCTGGCCGCCTGCTTGTGAACTGGCAGGAGTCAAAGATCACACATACACTGGTGGGCCTGTGATGGGACACCAATGCAGAGAAACACACCTGGCACAGATATTCTATTCTGTTTATTAGACCTGCATCTCCCCTGTACCTCCTCAAGCCATCTGTATGCGAAGCAAGAAAGAGTTAAGGAACGGTCCATCTACACTTTTATTGGGAGGATGCTGCCGTGAGCTCCTCCCAGCTAATCACACAAACAGCAGTAAAGCAAGATAACTACACAGTTAGGGGGGACTGCATGGTTAGGTTTTTGAGGAATTATTGAAACTGACCTCAGTGACCCATAATCAGAGCTGTGGCTAATGACTGCATGCCTAATTATGATGAAGCAAGCACCATGGCTCGTAGGGGCCCCACAACACACTTTTCTTAGCTCATTGAATTAAAGTATAAACTTCTGCCATGTGTGAGTGGTAAAGGCTTGTTAATTTTGTTGCTTTTCAAATTCACGTCTGACAACAAGACGAAGGAACATTGGGGCATCAGACGCTTTGGAAAGTAGCCACCAACCGCAGAGAAAGAGAGAAAGAGGGAAAAGACAGTATGAGGTGTGGAGAAAACAGCAGCAGGTACAAGGAGCTCAAATGAGATTAATGGCGCCTAAATAGAGCACGTAAAGGAACAGTTACAAATCTAAGAAAAGGGAAAGAAAAGACTAGGAAAAAACACAGAAAGAGCTTGTAGATGAAATTCTCTTCCAGGAACAGCAGGTTAAGAGAAATTACACAGGGAGCAGTTAAGCTTGTAACACGGGGGAGAATAGAAAAGAAACTGCAGTTTTATGAAGTGTGTTTGCCTAATCCAGCTAGCACTTTTATTTTTTTTCTCTATTTGCTTCTTTTATTGGTAAAGTAAGTTTCAAGTGCATGCACAGGTATGACCGAGAGAGCCAGGGTATAATAATTTGAAGCGTTTGCACCAGCGCTAATGAAGGACGAGAGTTATAGCAAAGATATGAAAGGGGGAGCGATAATAAATATGTGATATGGCAATAGTGACACCAAAATAAGCCACCTATTTATAAAACTGACATGGAAGAAATACTAAAGGTTAACTTCTGAAATTGTAGCCGATGTTAAAAAGATTCTCGTTGTCGGCAGGATTCGAACCTGCTCGGGGAGACCCCAATGGATTTCTAGTCTATCGCCTTAACCACTCGGCCACAACAACTGACTGCAAGGTGTGTGCACATAATCTGTATGCAAGTTTTCAAGGTGTCCCACAGCAAATTCCTGATATTCTGCAATGCACTTTTTAAAAATAAGGTTTTTTTCAGCAGGCACATTCTCTCCTAAAAACAAAAATTGCATGCGTATATCTCTAGTTTGGAATACCATAGGCTTGCATGCATACTCTCATGGGTCACTCAAATTTTTTGGACCCTATTGCACTCTGTTTTCGTGCTGCTTTTAGTATATGTCCCATATTAAAGAAGTCTACCATCTTTGAGTATTTGAGGCTCCTTTGTAAGTGCTTTATATTTTTTCCTTGAAGAGCTATATAATAAAGGGGTCCGGGAAGGATTGCATTTATGGAAGATAAAAGAAGGCCCACTTGTCTCACCAAATGCTGTAGAGAAACCTGATGTTTTACTCATGTTATCCTTAGTTCGTTTTTGTTAGACCTTGCATTCTTAAGGTGGTCCCAACCCCACCTTATTGCTTTTCACCTCCGCATTTTGCTGTATCTTTTTGTTGGCCTTAGGACTCTGATCACTTTATCGCTACTAATCAGTGCTGAAGTGCACGTGCTTCTTCCCTAATCATGTGTATAATTGGAGTATACCTGACTGACAGATTTAATTTACTTGAAAGCCCCTTGTAAAGTGGTATACCATATACCCAGGGACTGATTGTGCCGCCCAAAGAAATAGCATTTCAAACCTGTCTCAAGCCTGCTACTGCAGTGCCTGTGCTGCAGTGTACTGCCACTTCGACTTGGCATTTAAAACTACTTGCCAAGCCTTAAACTCCAATTTTATTACATATCAGTAACCCCTAAGGTAGGCCCTAGGTAGTCCTAGGGGCATCATGCTATGTAAGTAAAAGGTAAGACATGTACTGTGGTAGTTTGTATGTCCTAGTAGTATCAAACAGTCTATTACATTTTTCACTACTGTGAGGTCTGCCCCTCTCATAGGTTAGCATTGGGTATTCCCTTATACTTTTTGGGGGGTAATTCCATATCAGAGAGGAGAAGCTTTATTTATTGATAAATCCTATCTACTGGTGAGGTTGGATTTAATCTTACTATTGTATAAATGCCATTTTTAGAGAGTGAGCATTTCTCTGCACTTACTGCTCTATTTGCATTGAAACCTGTCTTCGATTGACGTCTGGATCGGGCTGCGAGACAGCTACATATGTGCATTCCCTGTAGACAGCCACAACACAGGTCACTCAACTGCAACTGCATTCATCTGCATTCTGATTGGCCTGGGGGAGAGCTCCGCTCCCCTTACCGCAAATATGTTCAAGAACGATAATTTATGTCAGTAAGGACAGTATACCTACATCTTATAATCATGTGTGTTTAAATAATTTGTTGTTAGATCGTTTAAATATTGAAAAGGATCTGTTTTTAATAGACATTTTACAAAAACAACTGGTACATTTGGGAATTCTGTAAAGGAAAAACCCAACTGCCGTGACATTGCCAACCACAATGCCGTGACTAGGATTGGAACCGAGGTTGCTGCGGCTACAACGCAGAGTACTAACCACTATACGATCACGGCGAGCTACTTGGGCTCAATAACGTACAGTGACATGAAGAAATTATAAATCGGAACACTCAGGGCTACTCCTGTGATAGGCTGAATGTGTTCATTGCTTCCTCATTCCTTATACAAAGGCTTTATCTCCTCAGTGGTTGATAGGCTGAAACCGTTTCCTGGCCGCCTGCTTGTGAACTGGCAGGAGTCAAAGATCACACATACACTGGTGGGCCTGTGATGGGACACCAATGCAGAGAAACACACCTGGCGCAGATATTCTATTCTGTTTATTAGACCTGCATCTCCCCTGTACCTCCTCAAGCCATCTGTATGTGAAGCAAGAAAGAGTTAAGGAACGGTCCATCTACACTTTTATTGGGAGGATGCTGCCGTGAGCTCCTCCCAGCTAATCACACAAACAGCAGTAAAGCAAGATAACTACACAGTTAGGGGGGACTGCATGGTTAGGTTTTTGAGGAATTATTGAAACTGACCTCAGTGACCCATAATCAGAGCTGTGGCTAATGACTGCATGCCTAATTATGATGAAGCAAGCACCATAGCTCGTAGGGGCCCCACAACACACTTTTCTTAGCTCATTGAATTAAAGTATAAA